>NW_009718367.1:0-33151 GCF_000703405.1 Apaloderma vittatum
TACGGTGGGAAGTAAAATACTCGGACGACGCCTCGCCATCCGGGGGATCATGACAGGCCTCATATACTGGGTATGCTCCACATAAAGCTTAATCGGAACTAGATGTAGAGCTTGAGTATAGTGGAGAAACGAATCTATGCTATCTTAACATTTTAGAGCAGAGCGGTTTGCTTAAGAACTATCAAATTGTTCCAAACAATAGGACTATGAAAGGCTAATCTCAGCATTTTCAAGGATTTTTTCCTACCTTTTGGCTCTTTCAGAGTATAGGGATGGAAAAGATGCTGAACAGCTAATTAAGGAGCTGAAATTAATCGGCTTCTTCCATGAAATGTTCAGACCAAGTAACAAGCATGGCATCTTTTTTTTCCAATTTGATAGTGACTTTTCACAGTTGCAGACAGGCTAGATTGCATGCATGAATTGTTATTCTGTAATAAGAAATGTCAAGGAAAAGGTAAATATCAGCTGAAGTGAGCTGACTAAAGGCAATGATAGTACAGTCTTAATTACTTATGTTTCCTGTATGATAAATCAGTTTATCTGAAAGCAATTGTTGTGCATCATTCATATGAACTTATGAGATGGTTATTATCTTTAATTGGAAGGCTATTTTTTTTGCAGTGACTGTGCTGATTCCGTTGCTTAACTTACTGTCTCATTATGTTTCAATATAAACTGGCTTATATGTGACAAGTGTTTAGATAGTTGTAGGTCTCACTGTCTTGAACACCGCAGTGAGATGTTCTGCCAGACCTGTAAGGGAATAGCAAAACACTTGATTAGTAGGAGTGCCTAATAAGCAAGGGGGTTTAGATAATGCTTTTTAAAACATTCAAGATAGTCTCTTATGAAAAAATTGAAGTAGATAATGGTTGCAACCTCAGCGTAACATGATCTATTTCTGTTCATGTAGTAGGAAAAACTGTATTAGAAATTACTACACTGCTAAATATGGTCATGGTAAGAAACACTATCATTTGCTCCGATATATAAAGTAGAATGTTCCAGTTTTAAATTTATAATGAATTTTTGTTGTGGTCTTTGTGTCTGATAATGCACATAATCACATTCATTGTAGAACAGTGTTAGCTGTCTTAATCTCTTCAGTGGGCTGGCTTTTGTAACTAGTGTCATTTTGATACTTGTGTATTCGCTTCCTTGTAGTTTAAAATAGACATTGCTCTGCATAAATGACTGATTTATGCCACTAAATTGTGAGTCTGTAGGTATTGGCTACAGCTGTTGATATTTTATACACACTCAAGCATAATAAATTTTGTATGGTAATCTTTTAAAATACTTATGACTCTTCTCTTTCATAAATAAAACTCATTAATAAAGACTATCTAGCAGCATATAAATTTCTCTTATAGAGTGATGAGAATACCCAGCATCTGGTGAATTACTTGGTATGATTAACTAGAGTACTTCCCTAATAATATGCTCCAAACTTTATTGTTCTGGCATTTCAGCATGGAGCTGATATGCCTTTGGGGGATAGTCATGACAAGAGTGAAAGTTCCTATATATCTGTAGTGCCCAAGACTGCAAAATGGGCCTTGCCTTTTAATATATGATGTTCTCTCATTACATGAATAAATGAGGCAGATTTTCCTTCTTTTTTTTTTGTATATGAAGGCATCCATCTGAGAAATTCTCTTCAGTATTTCTCAGCAGATTTTTATATAAGTAGTTTCCTTACATAACTTCCATACTTATCAGTTTAAGAGCTTGATTCAAGTCAAACAGTTGTGTACTTGCTTTTGTGTAGATGAAGGAAAATGGCTTATCAAGGTTTTCTTTCCTCACATGTTCCAAACATACTGAATACAAAGTTTGCTTAACATACAAAAGTAGGGTGGGAGAGTGTTGATGGGTCTATTCCTGGGCCTTTTCACCAAAGCTAAGGGTAAATAGGTATGGCTGCTGAGCTCTTGAAGTAAATGTTCAGAATTGTCTTGAAAACGATCTGTCAAAGATGACTTGAATTTGCAGTGTATGTGTAGGGTAATGTAGTGAACGTAATATTCCTCTCTTGTGTCATGCTTTTTTGCAGTTCTCAAGACTACTGTTTTGCAGATGAACTGGAGAATGAGTGTCGCCTGAGGCTTGGAGTATGTGCGAGGTCTAGTGTTGAAGTTACTTTTAGATAGTTGTGATGCACTATGTTCAGCATACAAATGTGAAAAGAACAGGCCAAAAAGATTCTGTAGTGGCTGTGTCAAACTGTAGTGCTGCTTCTCTTCAGATTAAGAAAGGATTTTCCTTTTTCATATTTGCTGCCATGTTTGGCACTTACTGAACAGTTTCAGTATGATCTGAAACTTCAAAAGATGATGATTTCCATATATGCTTACAGAAGGTGTTAGTGACTTTTTAATGTATCAAAATCGTCTGGATGTGCTCTGTCAGGTTTTCAGCCTTGCTTTTTTTTTATCCTGAACTATTGACGGTAGTAGGTTTTATTATCAAGTTATTAGCGGGAGCTGGGATTGTTCAGTCTTGAAAAGAGAAGTCTTTGGGGGGGACCTAATAGCTGCCTTCCAATACCTGAAGGGAACCTACAGGAAGGCTGGAGAAGGACTTTTTACAAGAGTGTCCACTGGTAGGACAAGGGGAAATGGGTTTAAGTTGAAGGAGAATAGATTTAGATTGGACCTTAGAAAGAAATTCTTCAGTACGAGGGCGGCAAGACTTTGGAATAAATTGCCCAGAGATGTTGTGGCTGCCCCCTCCCTGGAGGTGTTCAAGGCCAAGTTGGATGGAGCCTTGAGTATCATGATCTAGTTGAGAGGCTCGTGACAGGGAGGTTGGACTATGCGATTCTGTGATTCTATGTTTCTGGGACTTGATGGCCTTCCTCGCAGGTAGTGTGATCTGTCAGCTTCACGTCTGGTTGGTTTTGTACATGGTATCTGAGCATCTAAAATGATTTCTGGTGAGAGGAGTGTTATAAGGATGTAAACTTTGAGGTTCTCTGATAACAACAGTTGCTATAGCTTGGGCATCTGTAAAAACTGAATTAGGTATTTTTCTTGACAACGTCTTCCGACTTTGGCTTCTGAAGGAGTTTTGCAAGGGACAGTCATTACTGTTTCCTAAGTGATGTAAATCTGAATAACTAAAAGCTGTAAATGGCCAGTTGAAATAAATAGATATTATGCAAGTTAAATCAGTCTTGCCTGGTTTTCTGTCATACCTCCTGTTGCTCTTAATGTGGGAAACAGCAAGTGAAAAAGTAATTGTAGCAACCAGTGCAGTGGGTTAATTACCTTGTTGTGTGTTATCTGGAGGTGACTTGCTCCCAAGGGTGCCAACTCACGTGGTCATCAGATGTAGTCCTCATAGCTTTATTAATGCTACAGAGTCTAGAAGAACCTGGGATGAATTAAGATTAAAGGATTTAAAATTATTTCATGGTTATCCAAACACAGTAGAGTGCTACGACAAACAGGTACATTTAATTTTAAAGCAGAAATAATTTGTCTTCCTTACTTCGAAAGGAAAAGATAAACAAATGGCTAACAGTATTCTGAGTTACCTGTATTTTGACTATGCCTTGCTGCTTTCTCTGATCTGTTTTTATCCAACTGGTTCCACAACTTCTGAAGCAGCACATGTGAGGGGAAAGGAGTCTTACCTGAGAACCAACATACCAGCTGTCCATGAGTTGTTTTATGCTATAAGGATGAAAGATCTGGTGTTTTTAAAATAAGTGGATCCATTCCTGTATTCTAAAGTACTAAATCAAAATTAATTTAATTACTAAGTATTTTAGTATGCAATTATCACAGTTCTTAATAATGGTAGTGAGATAAAAAGGGACTTGGTTTTTTGGTTCATAGAAACTTTTTTCACTCTGGTACACTTTTGCATATTTGTAAGAACTTACAGTTAAAATCTGATACTTATTAGATCATGTTGTGCAATTAATAATCTGTTGATTTAAAGATGTAATAGCAAACAGGACACAAACTCAGGACAGACAGAGATGAATACAAGATTGAAATATACTACCTGGAAGAAGCTAATTTATTTTGAGACATGAGGGAAAAGGAGCAATGTGAGCAAGTAAGATTGTATTTAAAGATGTTGAAAATATTTTTTCTAATAGCTAAATTTGAGTTCTTTTTACAGTAAGAAATAGTGTTTTTTTCAACTGTTAAGTTAGTGGATAAATAATGCTAAAATATCTTTCTCATTTATTGCATGGAAACTAATTTGTAAGAGAGTATCTTAGTGGAGGATAGGCTTCTGCTATCTTTCTTCCAGAAAAGAAGATTCTTCAGGACTTATGTTTACAGAAGGGAGAGTTAGGAAGGAGAATGAAGGCCTAGTGTCTGAGCCAGGTGTGTAGCTGGAATGCTCCATCAGGTGTTAATTGGTTTGAAATGAGACGATGACTAAATATTACTGCTTGGTTTAAAATGTAGTTGTCCTACCATAAGGAAGAAAGAGCAAGAAATCATTTGCAAGTAGTAGATTTTCTTACCATATTTACAATGTATGTATTAAAGCCATTTTCTGCATTAGGAGAATGTGCACTAGACTAACTTGTTTGCATCCTGGGTGCTAGAAAAGCTGTATTTGCACAAAGTATGCACAATTCATGTAAATAATCAACTGAAGTAGGACAAAGCTACAGGCTGGGTTTGATTTTTATTTCTCTATTTGGTTTTGGGGTGAGTTTTCTCTTGTTTGGTTGGTTGGTTTTTTAGCAGAACTACAGAAGCAGATGTTTCTTTCACTGAGAGCTGATTGACTACTGCTTAGGGTATATTTTCTATGGTCTCACATGGAGTTTAATTTTGGGAACTGGAAGAAAAGAGAATGCATAAAATTACTGTATGGAAGACTGGCATAATAATGCCTACCTGCAGAAAGATTTAATCTCTACTATTAAGTGTGTAAAAGCATAAATCTTAAGCTCAAAAGTGATTCTAGCAGAGTCTGAAGGCTTCCCTGTCCATATTAATATTGTGGGTTTGTGATTTTTGTGGCAGTTTTTTAAGGAGTTTGGGGGGAAAAATAGTAGATAGGAAGAGTAGATGGACTAAAGAATACACTGTTTATACTTAAAGAACTCTCTTGTGAATGTTGATCTACTAGGACATGTGTTAGTATTGGAAATAACTTATTTTCGTATGATAGTTTTCTGGTGGCTTGCACAAGGCGATCTGAAATTCTTACTGGTCAAGACAATTTTTCTAGATACAGAAGGCTTTGTATTATTGCTGCTCAAAGTACAGTTGTTGACTAGGGAAGGTATTAATGATTTCTACATCAAGATCTGTGCTTTTATTTAAGGAACTTACATTTGGTATACATGATAGAAGTAAATTGACAAAGTATACTTGCAAAGAACTTGATGTGGTGATTGAGTTTTCCCAATTTGCTCAATTTTATAGCATCGTGTAGTATTGCTGACTTTGGAATATTGCTTAGCAATAGCAAAATTATGAGAAAAATATTTCTTATAGTTTGATACTTTACCACTAATGTGCAAGTCTGAATCTGTTGTGTTAAACTTTAGTCTTGGTATATTAAGAAGTAAGAGACTGAAGTCTTGCAAGAAGCTTTAATGGGAAGACTAGATATTGATGATGAAGCTGGTTCATTTATCATAGAATTTGTCTATAATTGATATAACAGTGATGGTAGCCGTACTGTGGACTGTTGACTTCTTGGTAAATATTCGGGCAGGTTGTATGTAATCCATGTTTTATTAGTGAATTAGATGTATTCTTTTTTACTTTGTTTGTAAATCTAATGCCACTCGCTGTCTTCTCATAAACAGGTTGTTACTGGTAGAAGTGCTGCTGAAATCTGAATCCTGGAACTTGCTTTCAAGAGCTTGAAACAAAGGACTTCTTTCTGATTTGGGCATGGCTAATCGAGGAGCAACAAGACCCAATGGGCCAAATGCTGCAAATAAAATTTGCCAGTTCAAACTAGTACTTTTAGGGGAGTCTGCAGTTGGCAAATCAAGTTTGGTGCTTCGTTTTGTAAAAGGACAGTTTCATGAGTTTCAGGAAAGTACAATTGGAGGTGAGAAAATTATCCTGCTGATTTCTTTCACTTTGAGCTTGTATTGTCCTTACCATTGACAAACTTGAACGCACTGGCACTTCTGGGATGGGTCATGGGCAACAAGGACCAAATTTGAGCCCTATGTCTCTAAATGAGAACTCTAACTTTCTAAGCTACAAGTTGTAGTTGGCACAAGGCTTTAGTAAGCATCAGTATCAAGTGGAGAAAGCACATGCATGCTTGAACTACGTAGTTTTGAAAACAGGGCTTCATGTTACATTTTGTTTGTGGGTGCGTGGCTATTTTGTGTTGTGTGTGTAATGCATGAAATAACTGCTTAATATGAATTGAGAATGTAGGTTCTATGAAAACAAAGTGCTGCATCTTCAAAAAAGATTGGTTTTTTGTTTATGCGTCCTGGCTTTGCTTTTTGTTTGGGAGATATGGCTTCATTTCTGGATATACCTTTCTTTGTTAGTAATCACAGAATTGAATATGCTGTTTTTACATTTTATGACTTCAAACAAAGCAGGTGCTGGCTACTAAAATTGAAAAAAAAAAATCTGTTTAACTGTAAACGGATTTTGTCCCACCCCCTCGCGTGGGGTGTAATATTACAGGTTGAAGTTGTTTGTCCTTTGACCTATATTCCTCCTTGGATAAACTTAAATTTATTCTAAAAGTATCTAATAGCATACAGACTTCAACAAAATATGGATTTTATGGATTGTTGTATATTCTCTAGTAGTTGCTGTTGCTGCATGCATGAATCAGTCTGTTTCATTGTAATATTTATGTGAAGACCCTTCAGTGGTCTGTATGTCTTTACACATGATCAATCATTGAAATGTTAAATATCTACAAATCTTATGACAATAAATACAAGCTGAATTTGATTGCATCATTTTTACCCTATTGTTAGCTTTTACATGTATTTTCTGTATCTGTCAGCAGAAATGGAGAACCGCTTTTGTTCTCCTTTAGCTCTCTTACTGATGCTCACTTTTGGCTTTGAGATATGTGTTAGCGTGACAGGTTTCTGTATTATCATTTACAGCTTTGTGCTAATATGAGGAGCCTTCTCAAAGATCTGTAGTGAATTAACTTTCCAATGTCAATGTGGATTTTAGTTTAAAAAACCCCCACTTTTAAAATCAAGTGAAATTCATTGTTCAATTCCAGCAATCTCCAATTTGTTTAACCTCCTTTTTGTTTTTTCTTGGTTAGTGTCTGGGTAGAACTAGTCATAACACAACCTTGCTACCCTGTTACACTGTTTAAAATCTATACAAAGGCTAAATGAGACCTGAAGTTCAAGTTCAGATATGCAGAGTTTAATGTAGTCTCTGTATTAACTTGTGGGTCTTCTGGATAAAACAGAAACAAGGAGATGCTACGTTTAATATCTCTTATCTGTATTACACTGCAAAGTTGGGATTCGGAAAAAGTTTTCTATAGAGAAAGCTATCTAACTTTGTAGCTTGTTGCCTAAGGCATAATTTTCTTTGTATACAGAAGGGACTTTTAACAAAGAGAGGCTTATGTGCATTATGAATCTGAATAAAAACATCTGAAAGAGCGCAGTTAAAGGCAGACATGTTAGATGGTGGTGATGTGTTTGATAATTAGGCTTTGCCACTTCAGACTGGAATAGCAATGTCTTTAGTTGCCTAAGACAAAAGTATGGCTATTACGGATGAGATAGGCATTCAGATAATTAACACAGTCGATTGTCAATTTACTATGGCCTTGCAAGATAGAAGTTGCCTTGTTTGCAGAAATTAACTGGCATTTTATGGCATTTGAAGTGTTCCTTTCAACAAAAACAAGAGGATGTCACAGAATAAAACCCTTGTTTTAATTCTCTTCCTAAGTACATCTCATCATTTATGGAGTATAGGTACGTTCTTGTGTTGAACAGAATTATGTCTTTAAACTTCAAATTCCACTTGTTTAAGACCTTGTCCCCGCCTTTGGAGAAATATAATAGTGAGCTGGTTCTGAGGAGGAAGGCCTTACTCTGATGTAGGGTATGTTTTTTGGTTTTGTCTTTTTTTTTTTCTCTCTTTGTTTTGGTTCTGGGCTGCTTAGGGAGCTACAAAGAAGAGCCTGTTTTACCAGTGCTTGGATATTTAGCATTTAGAGAGATTTATGATGATTTAACATCGGAACATCAAAGCCTTTGCCTTCTTCAGCGTGCCTGCTCATCCGTGATGGATGCTAATACCCCTGAAGCAGGAACACCTGACCACTTAACTAGTCAGCTTCTCTATGGTAGTTACAGTGTCCTTTATAAAGCAAGATTGACTTGCTTTTGGTTTGCTGTAAGAAGTTGAGTTGAAAGTTTGAGCAGGTTTGAAATGATTCATAGGCTTATGATGTCTTTGAGTACATGGGACAGGGTAACATCCCGGGTATGCATGAGTTATGGGTCAGGGCCTCTTCAGACGCTCAATTTAAATCGGCCACAATGTATCAGTATGTGTGGTGATGAGAGTTTCCAGTTCAGCCAAGTAAGGGGCTTCCCTTTACGCTTCATCCAAGGAGAAGGTTGTAAAATTTCATTATTTTGTTGTTTGTTTGCGGAAGGAGCAAGGGCAAGCCAGCCCACAGTGTTTCGCTAAATGTCAGTCATGTCTGGAAAAATGGCTCCAAGCATTTATACTGGATTGCTCAAACTTTCATCTAAATGCTAGGAATTGTTGCATTTTCTGTTGTGTGTGTATGTACTATAGCTGGGCAAACAGCGTGTCTATAAAGAAGGTAATCAGGACAGCTTGTCAGGCCAATGTAATAGTTGTGTGTAATAAGGTAGAACAGATGACTGAGTTAAAGGATTAAGATAAACCAGTAGAAGGAAATCTTGCTTTTCAATAGTGTTTGTTTTGTTGCCCCTCCCCAAAAAATTCTTCAAATTCTACCTTAGTTTTATAATACAGATTTCTATATTGTATGGATGCTTACCTCCATATTTCTAATATGTACCTTAATCTGAATGGAAAATCTTTACTAGGAGTAGCAGTTTGAAGACTTGAAATAAGTTACTTTCTGTTTTCTGCAATTAGAAGACCATTATTTATGGTAAAGCATTAATCTGTAGTGGAAATGGATGCAAGCTTCCCTGAAACTGCAGCCTGGCAACGTTATGCTGAAATTAATTCTTGAGATCTCTTGCAAAGTCAAAAATACAACTGCTTTAAGAACAAGAACTTCAGAAGCGATATTTTCTTCTGTACCCATTATCTAAGGTGGGGTTCTCAGGAGCTGCAGATCATGGCTTTAAAACACTAATCAAGTAATGTAAATGTGTAGAACTCTAAATATCTGAACTACTGGATTGTAGCATGATGGGATGCTCTTAGTGGTACTGTGTAGTCTGTTGAAGCAGAAAAAAAAGTTATCTAGAAAACTTAAGAGAAGACTTGCGATTACTAAGATTCACTATTACAAAAAAAAATATTATTTCCAACAAAAATTATTATTCTTGAGGAAAGACTGGTTATTCTATGTTAATCGATGTTAGGATCGATCAGTTTGCTTGCTTCAAATCTACTATATTTTAATAGGGTTGAATTGTTTATAGAAATCTTATTTGTATCTCTGTGGACATGATTATGTATGAATATAGAGATATAAGCAGACCTCTGGTTTCAGCACTTCTGTATCTTTTGTAGCTGCTTTTCTAACCCAGACTGTATGTCTCGACGATACAACGGTAAAATTTGAAATTTGGGATACAGCTGGGCAAGAGCGGTACCACAGTTTAGCACCCATGTACTACAGAGGAGCACAAGCAGCTATAGTGGTATACGACATTACAAATGAGGTAAGTGCTGTATTCAGGAGGCACAAGGAAGGTTTGAAAGTTAGCAGTCTTGTATTGATATTTCTTTCATTTTTCTTCATTGTTTCATAGCATCAGAGGTTTGGATTGGAAGGGCCTTTAAATGTCACCAAGTCCAATCTCCCTGCCATGGGCAGGGACATCTTTCACTAGATTAAATTGCTCATTTCATGTTGGACTGTGTAATGTTAAATTGTGTCTGTAAAATTTTTCTTGCCAAAAGACCACTTCTAGGGTTTTCTGTTTCATTTTAAAAAGAGAGTGAAGGAAAGCAAATTCCATTGTACAAGTGTTTCAAAGCCACCTTTCAATCACTTGACCAGAATTGAGCTGTTACTCTCACTACATTGCTGATGGTGGTTACTTCTGATTATTTTCATACTGTTGCAAGTTGTATGGTCAGCAGGATGACCACAAGCCAGCAATGTGCCCTTGTGGCCAGGAAGGCTGATGGCATCCTGGGATGTATTAGACGGGGAGTAGCTAGTAGGTCAAGAGAAGTCCTTCTCCCCCTCTACTCTGCCCTGGTGAGGCCACATCTGGAATATTGTGTCCGGTTTTGGTCCCCTCAGCTCAAGAGAGACAGGGAACTGCTTGAGAGAGTCCAGCACAGAGCCACAGAGATGCTGAAGGGAGTGGAACATCTCCCTTATGAGGAAAGGCTGCAGCTTGGAGAAGAGGAGGCTGAGGGGTGACCTCATTAATGTCTATAAATATGTCAAGGGGGAGTGTCAGGAGGACAGAGCCAGGCTCTTCTCACGGGTGTCCAATGACAGGACAAGGGGCAGTGGATACAAGCTGGAGGATAGGAGGTCCCACAAAAACATTAGGAAAAGCTTGTTCACTGTGAGGGTGAGAGAGCCCTGGCACAGGCTGCCCAGGGAGGTTGTGGAGTCTCCTTCTCTGGAGACATTCAAAACCCACCTGGACGCATTCCTGTGTGACCTACTCTGGGTGATCCTGCTCTGGCAGGTGGGCTGGACTAGGTGATCTTTTGAGGTCCCTTTCAATCCCTAACACTCTGTGATTCTGTGAAGTTACGTGTGATGATTGGAAAGGCAACATAAGCTATTGAGAAGGAAACCCAAGGTTACTTGATTTCATTTGAACTTAGATCAGGTAAGTTTCACTTGATTTTGGTAAAGTGAGACTTTAAAAACCAAAACCCTCAAAACCCCAGAAACCCTATACCATAATGAATAGTGCTCAGTCATTAGAAAGTGTTTTGAGACTATTCCAGTGTAGCTGTTCATAAACTTGATTCTTCTCGAGGAGAAATTAAAATTCCAGTTTTTCCTCTCTTAAGCACTTCTCGTTCCTTACTCTTAGATAAAGATCTTTCTATCTTTACTTACTTTTTCAGCATTATCCCAACTAAGCACATTTGAGAATAAGGTAGGATTGTTTTGTTTTTTGTTTAAAAGCTCAGTTGCCAAGTTAGAAAGTGTGCCCTTGTACAAAGGTAGCAGCCTTGCATTGGCCTTTTGCTTGAAATGTATAGATAACAGTGATTGGGATAATAGGTGAGTGCAAAAGGGTGATAAAACTCAGCTGCATCATTTTGCAATCATTAACAGGAGTCCTTTGCCAGAGCGAAAAATTGGGTCAAAGAACTTCAGCGACAAGCAAGTCCTAACATTGTAATAGCTTTAGCAGGAAATAAGGCTGATCTAGCTAACAAAAGAGCTGTGGATTTCCAGGTATGTACATGACTTCTGTTTATAGAAATAGCATTTTGTTGAAATAGAAAATAAACCTAAGAGGAGATTATATACATAACCTAGCTAGTTGTTATAGAGGTCATGCAGTTAAATGTAAATGTCGACTGAGACTAAGTTACATGTGCTACTGAAAAAGCGATTTGTGTGCAATGGATATGTAGCAATAGACTTTTTTGAATAATTAAGTTTGACTTTGAGGAATAAGTAATTTATTTGTGTATCTTTGAGGCTAATTGAATTTCTGTTCTTTGATGTGACCTCCTCCTGTCTCTTACCTGAAATTACCAGTAGCTAGAGTTTCAATGGATGAGAGTGGTTTGCGCTGAGTTACTGCTGACTTGTCAGCAGGCGGATTTTGGATATCATATGATACAAAGCTGATTGTTATGCTTAACTTGCTTAGTCTATACTGTTGAAATGGTGTTCCAGTTTTAAATGTGCTTTTCATGCCATTCTTTCTTAGTTTAGTGGATATACCTGTAGTCTTTCTGCTGTATTTTATCTTGTAGAAAGTTTAACCAAGTCATCAGAAAATAGCTTCCAAAGCAAATAAAACTTATTACAGATGATTTTGGTCCATTCACGATAGACTGAGCTTATATTAAGATTATGTTTAGTAGTCGTTAATTCTTTTACAGTTTTAATCTGGATTTGATGTCACTGGGAGAGAAACTGCTGTGTATAGTAGTGAATCTTTTTGTGAGTTACAGAAGTGAAACTATGAAGGTTAGCAGAGTTTTAGGTACTTTTCTCCTGGAATTCAACAGCACAGTTTTCTAGTTTTATACTTCCATGGCAATTGCAACATAAAGCTATGTAACAGAAGGCCTTTGGTGTTGGAAAACCTGTGGTATTCATACATGCAAGCAGTCAAAAACTTAATCAAATTTCATTAGCGAAAGAGAACTACTGTTACTATTTTTTGTACCATTACAATCTTAATATTTTTCAAATGGTTGGGTTTGTTAATGTGAGTTATGGGCTCATTCCAGGCTTGACAATTTTTTCTCATTGCAGATTTCTGCGTATTTGTTATCTGGTTATCTCAGATATAGTTACATAGCTCTTAGGTGTCACTTAAATGAATATAGAATGCTGTAGGCTATTTTTTTCATTATAGGTATTTTGTAGTTTGGCTTTTTGCCGATTTCATATCGAATGCAAAGGCAGTTACGTAATCATAAGGATCTGGGTATTCTCAGCTGAATTGGCTGACAGCAAATGGCAAAAATAGGAGACCAGACAGACAATGAAGATAACATGACGAGATATTTAATACTGCTTATTTGTCTTTATAATTATAAATTTTTGTCAGGATAAGGAAACTTCTGATCCATTTTCCTCAATGGTTGAAAGATTCAAGATAGTTCACAAACTGCCTTCCTTCCAGGATAATAACAGGCTTTCTGGCATTTGATGGCACTTTCTGTAGCTTGTTTGTTCTTGCTATTGCAGCCAGTGTTCTCAATCAGGGTTGGCTTTTTAATAAATTTTTTTCATGTATTATTTAGTTTTGCTTGAGGTTTTTCCAAATGGATATTTTTAAGATTAGTAAGGATTTTTCAGATTGCAGTTCTGAATGTTTAACTACTTGATAAAACTGTAATTTCACGGCTGATGAATAACACATCGTCACATGAATGTTTCAACAGACTTTCTTTCAAAATGGTGTAGAAGTTGTTCCTTAATAGCAATGAAAGTATAACATGTAATGATTATCTGATTTTTATTATTATTTTGTAGTGAAGTAATACATTCTTACTTTAACTTTCAGGAAGCACAAGCTTATGCAGATGACAACAGTTTATTGTTCATGGAGACATCTGCCAAAACATCTATGAACGTAAATGAAATATTCATGGCAATTGGTGAGTTCATGAACAAACCGAGAATTCAGGGGAACTGTTTTAATGAGATACATACTATTGCAATCTTTGTAACCCAAGGTCTTTGTTTTTCACCTAAATTACTTCTTGCACTAAGGTTCGCTTAGGCCCTTTCAGATCCTTTTTGATGTTCAGAAGTCAGATAAACTTACTTGAAGCACAATTGCACAGGTCTTCTGTCAAGCACCGGAACACTTGGATTAACTTGGAGTAGCAAAGTGAAGTTACTTTTGAACTCTGTCAGCAGGTTCTCTGTAACTGTTTTGATTCCGTGATGAAAACTTACTGCTTCAAATTCCAAGTTTAAACTGTAGTACAAAAAACTTTTCCCATGGTATATGTAACCATAAAAAGCTTTACATGGCTTTTCTTAATCGTGAGATGTGCTTGACGCCTCTTAATCCAAAAAGTGGAAGAATGTAAGTGAAAGTGTGTAAATGTGTGCCTTTTAATGATGTGGGCAGCAGATTCCACGCTGCCTTGGATATGTGCAGAACCTGGAGTAATGTACCTTCTATGAGACAATGGTAACTGAAGCTGGAAACATTTCAAAATTGGACTTAAACTGAAATGAATATTTTTTTAAGTAAATAGCATATTTGCTAAATACATTTGTGTTAGAATTTTGTTTAAATTTCAAATGCATCTATCTGAAATACAAAAGTTGTGCTGGAGATCATAATGTGTACTTAAGTTCTATGTCAAAGTATAAGAAAAAGACACTTCATGTGAAAAGTAGCTTTACTAATACATTTTTAGCACTGACAATCTTAGGAATTTCTGTAAAGATGTAATAGTATAAATTACCTTGAAAATATGTGAATTCATTTGTTAGGCAACAAATTGTATTTTGTTGTTAATAAAATCTTGAAAGTGAAGGAGAAAGAAAGTGTGCAGTTTTAGACTGGTCACCAACCTGTTTACTAATAACCGTAATCACAATAGTTGCTCTCCGGCTGGGGAATAGTCGTGTATAGTGTCAAATAACTTTGTTACATTTGGGTTATATTTTGCACTACAGTGACCTGTTTCCCAGTTGTTTTGTGAAAAACAGCATTGCTATCAAATGTTTAGAAAGAGCTCTTATCTTCTGTTTTCCAAGTCAGTAAAGCAGAAGTTAATTTGTGGTGTGCTTCAAACTTGCAGCAGAGGCAGATTAAATTATCACTATAGCAACACTTTATAACAAGTACTTGCTTCATGTTAACTATAACTACTGGGAGGGGCGAGGGGCAACGAGACAGTGGTACATATCTGAGCAGAAACACTGTTCTGGTGAAATCTTAAAAATTTCTTTAAAAGTGAGTTTGCATCTTGTTTTTTAAAAAGGAAAAAAATAATCCTGCCAAACTAATATTTCTTAATTTGTTATATCAGCAATAATTCTTGCCTCCATATTTAAATGAAGTATACAAAGTAAATCTGAGAAAATAATGCCCAGTTATTACCTGGAATATTTTGTCTGCAAGGTTAGTTGTCCATGTCAGTATTCTTTCACATCAGTGGGTGGAATTCAGCTTTGTCAGTGTGTCAGAACAAGATCTGTGCAACAGTGGACCCTGAAAGGAGATCTTGATGAGAATATAAGTATTGAATGGAAATTGGAATGGCCTTTTGCACACCCTGGATGCAGTTCTCAGGGCCATGTGTAAATATGATCTTCAAAAATGGGAGAAAATTAAAAATGCGAACATGGGCAGAATTGAGGTGTGCAAGCTACAGCTGCTTGTAAATTGGCCGTTCTTAGAGCTCATTCAGAACTTGCAGTTAAAGTTGTGTTAGTTTACAGTACTAGAATGTGTTTAGGATCCAAAACAACAATGCTCTGAAGGCATTTTTCTGTTGGTACTTGGTCCCTGTGTGCTGTCTCAGCAGCTTTGTACCTCAATAGAACTCTGTCACAGAGTTACAGGACAGGCCGAGTTGGGAGGGACGTCAGAAGACTGTGTGATCCAACTTCTTGTGGGAGAGGGAGTCTAGATGAGATTACATACTACCCTGAGATTATCCAACACCACACCACCTCTCGTTGATGTGTAGTCTGCTGGATTTGTGGCTGTTACACTTACATTTCATTCCTTTTAGGAGAAGTTGTGCTTTAAAAAGCTGGCTGACTTGGGATTTGAAGCATGTAGCCGAGCTGTAGAACAGGGATGGTGGTTGAGTCCTGGTAACGTGGGCAAGACAGCCCCATGGAGGCCCTTTTGTATAGAACTTAGCAATTTTCTGATGGAGAGAAAGCTAGGAGAAGCTACTATTCAGAAGGGTAACATTTGTCACCCTTACTTTTTGTGTCTGGACTGAGGAGGTACCCTGGAACTGTAAGGACAGCACAGATATTACCACACTCAACTGACTCATAAGAGCTGGAGAGAAGAGACAGCTTGAAAAAAAGAGGCTTGATTCAGGGCTGAGGGCCATTCTATATGTTCTATGCAAATACTTACTCTGGCTAGGTAGCTGGGCAATAGTTTGACCCATTTCTGTCTCATGTTTTGTGCCTTTTAAATCTTTGTGTATCTCTGGCACTGATGTTCTGGCCTTAAAGCCTGTTCTGTGTACGTGGATTCCCACAAGAGCATTGTTTCCTGGCATAGCACACCTGTGCAGATAACATTTTACTGCTCAAGTTTCTAATGCATTTCACTCTTGAAAATCATAGATAAGGTAGTTGATTGGTAATAGAAGCTAAGACACTTCTTAACAACACACTGAATCAGATTTCATAGAGATTTTATCGATATGCTTATGGAGTCATAGTGCTGACTGTTTGTGTAACTCAGGTGATTTAATCTTGGTACAGTCTCAGTTTTAACTCTTCTTTTCTGTTGATTTTATAGCAAAAAAATTGCCAAAGAACGAACCACAGAATGCAGGAGCCAACTCTGCCAGAGGAAGAGGAGTAGATCTTACTGAACCCACGCAATCACCCAAGAGTCAATGTTGTAGTAATTAAAACATCAATTGCTTTAAACTGTTCTGAATATTCTTCTGCTTCCTAACTGTTAATAACCATGGAATTGGAGTGCTTAACCTGGCCCAGTACAGCTTCCAAACAGCGAAGAGACTTATGATAATAGTCAAGTTCATGATACAGAGTTTTCTTTTGACCTAGAAATTTTAACATGCATGTATCCACCACTGGCTGTAATATTTCAGCAGTAGAGGAGAGATGGAATCGGAATATACTTCCTTCAGTTGAAAGATTTTAAAAATCACTTTGCATTAAGGGTGTAGACCTGCTTTCCATGGACCTAATTGGCCAGTTCCTGTAGCCTCAATACTGATTACTGTTATAATAAATAGAATTGGGACTTTTCATCATTCTCAGTTGTGCTTTAAAACCTTTTTAGAAACAGGGTCTAAAAATTACTTACTTATCCACAGTACTGATACAAGCAATTGTTTCTGCAGGTGTCTACTGTTTAGTTATACATTCCATAGTTTAATAATTTAATTACAAATAATACTTGGATTAACAATTTTAAGAATCCTATGCTTGCAGGAAAGTGGAGTTTTAGTTGGTACACTGTATGTAAATTATGTCAACCTAGTTAGTTATCTAAAGGAATTAGTGGTAAATCAAGTTTGACTTGTTTCTGATCTGTTCAGAGGGTACAGACCAGTAAATTCAGTGTTACAACTTGGGCTTATTTTTTTTTTTCCCCCTCTACAAACTTTAAGAGCAATTCAAGTAAAACCACAACAAACTCAGTGTCTGTGACTTCTTTCTTGGTTTTGATCTTTGGCCATTACAGTTTAAATCTTTCCCCTAAGGAAAAAAAAATTAGTGCACTAACAATTATGTACATCCGACTTGATTTTAAATTTGGATATTAATGTACTGTAAATAGGTACTCTGCATTGTAGTCTACATTTGTTTAATACTTTCTGTAATATTTAAGAGTTGCTTAAAGGTATACAGAATGTACAGTTACTTAAAGCTAACTTTTTTCCTCTCTAATCAAAGGGGGTTCTAAGTTCTTCCTTTATGGCTAGAACAGTAATAAATGATGCTCCTGTATCTGTAACATAAGTACTGCTGTCTGTCAGTAATGAACTTTGCAACTTTGTTTTCCAAAGTACATTTTATTTTGATCTGTCCAGTATATTGCACTAATTCTTTTAGTTATTTTCATTATATGAAATCTACCAAGTGTGTCAGAAGAGATGAATTAGTCTATTTAAATGTTGAACTGATAGCAGAAACTTACTTGTGCAGATTTTAAATTTGCAGTAATCTGGGTTTAGCAAGGAAAACGGCAGTTCACCAGTGTTTAGTTTTATATTGAGGTGCTCAGGTTTGAATAAAGTGGTTTAAAAAAATATTTTTTATTACTGTTTTTTATTGAGAGTTTCAGAAGGTTTTACTGCATTTGCATAGTTCTAGACAAGATGTCTGATTTATTATATGGGTCAGCATTTAAGATGATTACAAATAAATACATGACACAGCTCAATATAAGCTGGTACTATATGTACTGTGACACTCTCGTTATCCTATGATAAATTCTTAAATGTTAAGGTAATTGGGTATCTTATCGCATCCATTTAGAAGTACAATCAAAACAGTGATATTATCTCTGGAACCTGCAGCTAATGCAGTCTTTACCAGTTGTTCGCTGATGTAGCTTGCTGCATTGATGTAGAGCATCTCGGAGGCGACGCTACTGCTTCCTGCAGTTTGTGATTCATGGCTGGATGAGTTTGGTTTTGTGTCCTCTTCAAACTGTGGTGGTGGTTTAGAACCCACTGGTGAGACAGTCTTTAGCAGTTCTTGACCAGGGTAATTTACAGATGTGTCGTAAAGTATCTCTGAGTCTGTTTTTTCTGCCAGTTGTGGGCCCAAGTCATAATTAGATAGGCGTGCTTTTGTGTCTTTTGGGGGCTGTTTTATATCTTTAGAGTGTATTGCCAGTACGTTCTCTTGCAACTGTTTGTGGTTGTGACTTGGACCTGTTGCACAGAAAGTGTCTGTGTCTGTTTCTTCTTGCTCTGAAGGATGTGGCTGAAAACTATAACATAGATTAATTTTTCTGTCCTCAAATGGTTGCAGTTCTTCAGAGCCACCTTGTGCGCTGGAATCGGACTGCTCTATCTCTCTATTCTGTGAATTTAGCCCGTTGTTACTGAAAAGAGACAGTTGTGGATCAGATGGATTTTTGTGGTCATCAGTTTCCTTAGGAACTCCATCTTCACTTTGCAAATAGTCCCTCCTAGAATTTTGGGGCTTTTTTTGTTCCAGGTTGCCTTTTGAGTCATTGAGAAAAACGTCTTTATTGTAACAGAGTACCTCTGCTCCATCCTGCAGATCATTAATAGCCTCTGAGTCATTTAAATTGTATTCAGTGAGGGACATCAAATACTGACACACATTTGGAGAAGTTCTGATTTGCTGAACACTTTCATACATTCTCAAATAATGAGTGAATGTTGTCAGAGTTAATGCAAGTACTTCATTGTGATCCAAAACCTCCCAAAGCCCATTAGAAGCTAAAATAAGGAATGGACAGGTATCATCAATAGGGACGGATACGGTGTGGGGTACAGGTATAACAGATCTTTTCAGTACTGGATCTCCGTGATGTCCAAGACCCCTTGTAGTTCTCAGGTACCCCTCTACTAATCCATCCGGTTCGTTAGTGCTGATGTTTCCCCCACTCTGAAGTACACGTTTTCTCTCGCTTATGTTAGAAGTGCTGTGCTCTCTCGAGAGGCAGTGACTCTTTCCATTTTTACATAAGACTGCGTGTGCATTACCTAAAATTGAAATAAGGTAACATTTTGAAATGTGGCATACTGATTATTTTGAAGATGCTGCTGTTGCATTAATAGTTAGCCTTTTGCTAAAGGGGGAGGGGAAGTGAGGTCATAGTTCAATTGCCCTCTGCCCCAGGCAGCAATAGGTTCATCAGTGAATCTAGTTCTATTTTACATTAAAGTTTTCAGTGGTTTTTTTTGCACTCCTGTTTTTCAGAAGGCTATTCCAAAACCTTATTCTCCTGACTGCAGTTAAACTCTTAAGAGGAGTCTTAAGTGACATTTCATTCAGTTCTCAAACACTTTTGTTAGTTTGGTTTATTTTTTTTTTCCCTACTAGAGTGTGTATTTTCAAGGTACTATTGCTGAATGAGCTCATCGAGAAGTTTCAGACTTGGACTGTTTGTGGCAGTATTACATTTCTAGTACCTGAAAATAATTTGGACATTGCATATGGTTTACAGTTTAGTAACATGATGCCTTAAATCTCTTCCTCAGTTAAAGGACCCAAGGGAGCAAGAGTTCTCACAGTCATCATGAGGCGCTGAGGATTAACTTCTTTCCTTTAGTAGAAATAGGTACTTCGCCTTTCCCTCAACAATTTTGAAATCTGCGGGTTGAGGACAAAATGTGTGGAGTTTGCAGCACTGCAGCTGACTGGTCTTGTCAGTGTTGAGCAAAGAGTAAAGCAAAGTGTCTCTGAAATGTAGTGGCATCTTCTATGGCTATGCTGCGAGAGGACCATTTTTTGTGTTAGGAGAAGTGACTGGTCTGCTCCCATGTGTTGGCATAAGGACAAAAGTCAGGTCACGTGGAAGGAACTGGAGAGGGACAGTAGTTTTCCAGGCGCTAAGCTGGCTGCAGTGTGTTTGTATTGTATTTTTAATACTGTGGCTGGACTAGGGCACACATCTCTGAGAAGTGTTTATAAATAGGTGCTGCTTATGCAGTAGTTGTATTTCTTGGGAAGTATTGGCATTGTCTAGTGTAGGAGAAAGCTAAATAAAGTCTTATGTGAAGGCAGATTCCTCTACAAGGCAATTCGGAATATCAGTCTGAAGGATACACCTTTTTTTATTGATTACAGAACGTTGATGCCTTATGTTATGTGACAGTTTCTGCTTGCTTGCTCCTCATGCCTCCAATTTTCATGGAGAGCTAGAAGATTGTCTAAAATTTCCTTTGAACCCTCCGAGTAAGACCACCAGCTATAAGCCTAGCAAATAGGCCATGTGGAACAATTTGACTTCAAGAAAGAGTAAAATCTAGTTGCTTTTGGATACAAGTCTCTTGTCTGCAAAAGAGTCAGGGCAAAAGAATCAACAAACACTAGCTGACCTATCAATGTCAGACTAAATGAAGAAGACAAGAGCTGGCCAATGCCACCATCTCCTGCTCCTCATACCTAGCTGTCCCCTTCAGTTGCTTACCTGGTGCTAAGAAACATGTCTGTGGTTCTGTAAGAACACATTCCTGGAGAGGAAGTGAAGCTTGATATTGTACGAATATTTTTTCTTGCAATTCATTTGGTGGAAAATTAAATGTATTAGATTAAATAAATGTGTATTTAGCAATGTTTCAAAAATCATAAAAGTCTTTAAGTATCCCATCAGCTTCAAGCCCTAACTCATTAGCAGAGCTTGAGTTTACAGTATATTTAATTGCAGCCAGCATAAAACCTCATCTGGGAGGGAAGGATGGAGGCAGGTAAGTAGAATGAGAAAATTTAGGTCAGGTGAGTTCTCTACGAAATTTTCCTACCTTCATCCTACCTCTCAAGCTCATTGTAATAAAAATGGGCTTCTTCCCCAATAAAGTGAAAATGAAAATGTTAGCTCTGAAAACATTACAGCCTTTCTGTGAGTTACTCCTGTATTCTATTAAAGGTATGACATATCTCCTGCAAAAATGTCCAAGCTAGTGCTAAACTAATAGAGTTCTGGTAGTGCAAAACTGTGTGGTGGAGGTAATGGCTGTAGCAACAAGTACTGGGAGAATGGAGATGGGGAAAGGGAGGAGATACACCATTGTTACTTATTTCTCTGTCAGTGTCTGTTCAAGTTAGTTTATAGTGTTCCTCAGACTGGCAGACGATTGTGTTAAAGCAAAAATGTGTTGGGTTTTTGGTTTTTTTTACTGTGATAAGTTTTTCCAAATGTGCGGTGGTTTTGGTTTGGGGGCGGTGGTTTTGGTTTGTTGGGGTTGTTTTTGCCTCCTGAAGAAATTAAGCCTCTCAAGGTTTTCATTTTCCCTGCGGATCTTTGAACCTCTTGATTAATTTCAGACAAGTTTCATATGAAGAAAGAAGTTTTACAAGTTTTGTATACACACTCATCTGAGAAGGGAAGAGTGCCCCTGGTGATGGGAAGTTGCAGTGTTAGCACGCTGGGCACATGCTTCAAGGACTGGAAGATGCTAGAGAATGTAACTGTAGACACAAATTGCTTTGAAACTATTAACACAACAGCTTTATACACACATGTAATTCTTGTGTAGCCCTTTCTGAGAAAGCAAGCGTTTTGCTTGTAATCTTAACTGCTGTCCTATGTACATGAGAGAACTTAACTGGTAACGAAAATCACTGAGTGGGAAGATACAATGAGTTGTGAAGAATTGCAAGAGCTTTGCCTAGTGTTTCCTGCAGTGCAGCTGGATGGGGAAACTTGAGGAATGGAGCAGTGGTCCTCATTGGAGTAAATAACTTATTTTCTACACTGTAGCAATGCACAGCAGGGTTCTCCATAAGAAAACTGGTCTGAACAGATCTTTTGTAACAACAGGGAATAACAACCAGTTCCTAGTTCAGAAATTAGTAATTCAGATAATCCCCACAGATCATGTTTTCATTTTGCTGGTAGCAGGATGTGGTGCCACTTGTCTATGAAACAAATTAATAAAACCAATGTCTTAAGCATGTTTCAGAAGATTTATGATTGTCTGCCCTAAAATGGTGACACCTTAGACTTCCTTGTGTTTTAAAAAAATAAAAAATTAACAGTTGTCTCTACTACACTTACAGAGATCATTTGTGTATTATGAAATGTTTCTTAACTGTGTCTTTTGTGTTAGTAAACCTACTTTGTTGCTTTAACTAAATATTGCATTGAAGATGCTTACTAGATAAGCCTAAGACATTCTGCCTGATACCAGTATCAGTTGCAAGGGAATTCATCATGTCTCCTTCACATTGTTAAGTTAAAGCAATCACGGCATTTTATCTCTGGATATCTGCTGCCAATATATCTCTAGATTAGCTTATTTTTTTTCTCTTTTTATTAGGCAGAGAAATAGAAATCCTGGTATGGCACATACATACCTACATTGGCGACATGCAGTAACCCAGCAGCACCTTTGGCTGTTCTGTGTGATGGACTCTGAGTGTCGTTTTCAAAATGTTGTCTGTCTTCCTCCTCAGCAGGGAGTCTTTCCACCAAACATGTAACAGCAGAACAGCCGCTCCAGCGAACTCTGGAAACCTCGTTCCTCCCTAGTCGTAGAAGTCGATCCATCCTCCAAAAGGACTTGGCAAATGCTTTATGAATCCATTCATAAGTATTGGCCTTATCGGTCTCCTCGTTGCCTGGTTTATCAAAGAAAATCTTCTCTTTTTCCTTGTAATCTTCCCTGATTACTGTGGCAAAAGAATCTAGAATCTGCTGTTCATCCTTACTCTTCTTGTAGGAGGAATCTGTTTGAGACAGCTGGTCAAGAAATAGAAGTGGAAGCTCTGCTGCAACTGTTTCTGCAGCTGTCGCACCATGAGAGCCGTCAGCCAGCCCCAGAAAACACGTGTCTGACCTCTTTCCGTAGTTGTCGAGCACAATAAATCTGTCTTCCATGTCTTCCCGCCATGCGGAATTTTTATCTTGGCAAATTGATAATGCTTTTATTAGAGAATTAGTTACTTTCTTAAAACTGCTAGGGTTGTTAATACTGGCAAGATCACAATGTGATGTAGGAGTGTGATTATTCATAAGGAATTCAAATGAATAGTCAATCTTCTGCCTGTGTCTCTCAGAACATTTAGGAATCTTGACAAATTTTGAAATTAGTTTCTGTCTCTGAACTAAAAGTGTTTTCTTGTCAGTCTTCGTCTGTGCGCTATCAAAGCCCAGCAAAGTTAGGGCTTTGTGGGTTTTTTTATGATAAAGAAGATGATATGGATATATCGCTTGTTGACAGGCAGAGCAAAAAATTGAAATGTGCTTGGAATCACCATTCATGGGTGCAATTGTGACCTTCTCCAGCTGATCTTCCTCATCTCTGGAATGCTCAATGTCAGGTGAGTTGGTTTTGTTCTGTGACTTTTCCTCCCATGTCATTCTATAAAGGAGTCGAATATGTTAAAGAGTTTTCGTACTTCCATACTTCAATATTTTAACATTAGGTGACACTACATTTACCTAAGCCTTGCCCTCACGCTTACAAACTCTGAACTGCATCATTGTGCACTAATGCACAAACTAGAAAACTTCCATGAGATTATATAAAAATTGCAACTAATAACTGTTAAAAATCAGTGACATGGCAAATTCAAGAAGGGAGAAGTTTGGAAATACAGAATTGATGACACAAATTGCACTGAGTGAGATCTCAGTTGTTTCTTCCTTGTGATTCAGTGCATAGCCCTGTGCCTTCACTCTTAGAACTGTAAATATGAGATAGTTTCTCATCAGCTCCATCAATTTCTAGACATGGCAGTAGAGTGTAATTCCTACTTGAGGGTGGAAAAAATAAAAAGCATACTTGAGATAAAGATAAAAAAATCCTGCTAATATTTCATGGAAGATACAAAGCAAGGCCAGAAGCACTCGTGTGTCTCTTCAATCAAATTCACTCTCATTGCCAGCAGTTCTAGTTACGAGTCCTTTAGGAGTCGACTGGAAAAAAAAAAAAATTTATCCATTGTATCGAGGCTCAGAGAAAATAAATTACATTTTATTCTATTGTTTTTCTTGCTTACAAGAGCTAGATTTTGCAATGTTCCATGTTCCTTTAATGTAGGATGGATTTTGAATGTGTCAGTTTGTAGCTCAAGAAAGCATAATGAAGAGCAAAAGTATAATCAAATGGGCCAAGCAGTGTTGGAGCTTTTAGATTTTAGGGAATCACTCCTGCTCCTTGAGCTCAAGACCTGCCAGCAGCAGCACATCCTCTCCATTCACGCGCCGTCAGGATGGAAGGAGAGATGTGCTTTGCACCAGAGCTCACAGAAGAGCAGCGAGGCTGAAAATGGAATTGAGGCCAGGTCCTGCAAGGATGTTGTAGGGTATAGTCAGCACAAGCCTATCTGTTCTCCAGCCAAAACTAATTATCTTCTTCCCGTCCCTGTGCACCTCCTTTCTCCCGCTGCAGTCTCTACTTCCTCGCCAGCTCGGACTCCTTCCTCAGTGCCGTTTTGCTATTCTGGGCTCTGGCACCTGGTGGTACGAACCCAGGAGTCGGAGCTGTAGAGCAAGTCCTAGGGAGTCACTCCTTGATGGAGGCGAACTGGTGCCGAGGGGAATTCAGACCGAATTCAGCACCTACAGCCTGGCATGTTTCCACACAGCACCAGCAAACTGGTGCTTCTTTTTTAAGCATTGTATAACTTGCTCTGATTCACAAGAACTGACAAAAGGTGGACTGCTGATGCTGTCTTGTCCAAATTTCCAAGCCTTACTTTAAAACTTGACAGTCTTAGAGCTTCTCTATAAATTTGTTATTAGAATTTTGGTTTAATACAAGCGAAACAATATATTTTTCAAATCATGTTCTCAGAAACAGCTAAACCATATTATCTGAAGTTTTTCAAATTATTGTGCTTCAGGTTTGGAAAAAAAATCAGTAGGAACAGTTAATATCTGGCAGAGTCTTAAGTTACTAGAAATATGAGGCAGCCTTCTTATTCATAGCTGCACTAATAATTCTGCAGCACTAATAATTTGGAACGGGTAAGAAAACATGTATATACATACAGAGAAAGTACCAATATAGCTTAGAAATTAGATGAAATCAAAATTATTCTGACTGGCTGCTGTACTCTGTAAGGTGATGTGCAGCTGAGCTGTACAGCTGCTTGCGTAACATCCTCTTCCCCTCGGTCAGCACACAGCATACATGTATAGGCCTATAACACAAAGTCCGATACCACATGAGAAGCTCAGCCTGCTGGCCTGTACATCATCTAAGTATGAAAACGTAGTGTTTATTAAGTTAATGAAGTTTTATTTATTTAGTGTTTGGTGTTTGTGTGTATGGATGAGAAATGTTGGCAAAAAATGCTTGTGTTGGAGGATTTTATTGTATTCTCTGCTGAGATTTCTGACTTTCAGTGGTCATTGTTAACTGCTGTTAGTTAATCCAGGGCAAGCAGCGGGGGTTTGGCAGCAGTAATATTCCACAGCATCATGCAAGAGTAGCCTTTGGTAACTTCATCTTGCTTCAATCTCATCCACTTTCTGGGGCGCTTTCTTTAAACTTGATACAGCCACACCTTAAAGTAACTATTTTGCAACTGTTAGCTCTCCCAGCATTTCAGCTGAGAAGCACATTCTCTTCTGTCTCTTTATTTCTGTTCCTCATCTCTGGCTTATAAGCATTCCTATGATTTGCTTTTCAAGGCATGCACTTTTTTTCTGCGGTGTCGGTTTTTTGACAAAATTCCTTCAACCATTTTAAGAATTACGTGAGTATTAAAAGGCAAAGCCCTGGCCTCCTCCAGCTCCAGTTAATCTTAATACGTCTTAAGGAGTTGAATGCCTCTGATCAGCTGAGGTAGATTTTCCTTTTTAGCATTTTATAATTGATCTCTTTGGTAGAGGGCGATACCACTTAAAACCCCTTTGACGCTGTAGTGTACCTTGTCCTTGCAGGTGGCCACAGCTCTCAGTCTGCTGTAGGACCAGTTTATGGGAAAGTCCGTGTCTCTGCCAGAGGTGAGCATCAGCCTCCTTTAGAAATGCTGCCCCAGCCTCACTTCAGCAGGGCAAGGTAAGGAAGCAGGTGATTAAAATAGCAGAGAAAGATGTGCTTGCACAGATCCCTTTTCCTTCATTCTGCATAGTCTGAATTTGAGACTGGAAGGTTACATGAGCCTTTTCACTGCTGTCATCGTGATGAGGCACTCAAGCGTGTGATAAATTAGGACTAATATATACAGAAAACCTGGTAAGCTGCTTTTCATCAGCCTTTTAAATATGAACCCATTTTACATTTAGTCTATAAAAGCCCCTTGGATTAGAGACAGGAAATTGAGGACTTTCAACAAAATGTTAGTTTGACCTCAGTAAACTTAATTCGTAACAAACATACTGTATAGATGTTTATATCTCTGTAAGTAGGTGTGACTTTGGAGCACCAGAAAAGTCCTACTTTAATACAATGTGAAAATAACCAGAATAATGTACATGATAATTCATGTAGAACAACAAGATATGCTACAACTCTTCAGTTGCAATCATTTTGTTCATAATCATTAAAAGGGCAGCCTTGGTGTTAATTTTTTTTTTAGTAGAGGTACACTACTTATGTTAATAGCTGAAAATCTCATAAAAATGAAATAAAAAAGGTAACATTTCCTTTGTTGATCTCTTATGAAGTAGAAAAGATTAGTCTGTATTTCCTTCTCTCCTTGCATTTCCCTCATCAGGAACAGACAGACTTGCAAGTTTTTTGCTGTCAGGTTAAAGGATAACAGTGAGATACTGACAGCACAAGACATGAAGATAAAGCGTTCTCGGACTTGGAGAGTGAAAGATAAAATTCAGCTTTCTAGCTCACTGCAGCTTCCCTGTGCCTATTTAGGGAGCCAAAATCCAGCACTGTTTAATGTTTTGGCTGAAAATAGAAGTAGATAAAAAAAAGAGATGTAGAAGAATGGGGAGCAAACGACAGTTTAAGATTGTATGTGTTTTAAAGGGCACAAATCATATTAACTGTTTGTGCCACAGTAAAGAGCCTCTTAGTCAATGCTTAGTCCTGGTGCTAGCAAAGGGAGGCTGCTTCACCTATGCTGTGTGCTGCCCTGCCTGTAAAAGGGGCAGAACCTGGATGAAGAATGAGGCTGCAGGCCAGGGGCTCATACGGCAGAGGAGACCATGACCTGAGTAAACCTATTATTTCTGGAAACCCTCTAGCTGTGGCAATTGGAGTTGCTGTTCATAGAGCAAGGCATGATAATTTTTTGTTTCTGTAGTTTGGCACTACAATCTCATTTTTTAATTAGCGAAGATGTCACTACTTGAACTTTCAGGACCCAGGATCTGATTCGTATCCAAGCAGCAGAGTCCCATATGCAGTCATCTCCCTCTGACACATACAGTTCCTGTCTCCACCCAGATTGTGCTTCTTCCTCACTTACCTTTGTCATGGTCAGCACTTAATTTACACAATCTCTAGTCCTGAACTCCTTCATCCCTGGGATGTTTTTTTATTATTATTATTATTTGCTACATACTTGTGGCCTGAGAAAACGGTGATGATTATGGATGCTGAAACCAGCACTGGGATGATGCCTGCCTGCCTGCCTGCCTGTGGGTGATAGGAGGAGGCAGGGAAGGGCTGTGTAATATAAAATGGAGCTCATAGCATTGCTGAGCTTCTCATCACAATATTATCAGCTAATACATATAAACAGACTGCACTGCTGCAAATTCTTGCTGAACGAGGACCTACTCCTGTGGGCAGGTTTTCCTTTGTCCTCATTTTACTTCTTGCCATGCCTTTTCTCCGCTCGTGCCTCAGCCAGCGCTTCCGTCTCGGTCACCCCTTTGCCCTGTGCCTGTGATGCCATGATACAGCATCATTACCTTCACGTGTTCAGCCCTGCTCCTCTCCTCCTGACTGATTTCCCTTTGCTCCACCTGTCACAAAGTTTGGTAAGGGCACCTCCCCTGGAAAACTGTTGGCAAATGCATCACATTTGTGTACAGAAGCCATGGTGGCGATTCCGCCTCACCAGGACTGGCCTCTGTGAAAAAGCCGCCATGGGTGGCCAGCGGGGCTGTGGCATTTGCCCTGGTGCGGGTTGACAGCACTGCAGAGTGCTGGCCCTGTGGCACAGTCCAAGTCAGGGTACAGGCAAGCCCTGTTGCCCACGCAGGGGCTGCCTTACCAGGTCCTGGTTTTACGTGGCTACCTTTGGCTGAAGCAGCAAAGAGCTTATGTCTTATGTGAAAAACTTCATATAGTCTTTATTAAATGTATATAAGACCCCTAAAAAACTCTCCACGTGAAAAGACAAACCTGTCTGATAACTGAGCAGCAATGCCCTACACTTCCACCCCTTTTGGCAGGGCTGGCTCTCAGTCTCCAGAACTGTCAGCAGAGGGAATGCTGCAGGAGGAACAAGGCATTCTCTCCCAAGTGAGTCAACTCAGGCATGTGTAGTACCCTACTTACTGTATA
Source organism: Apaloderma vittatum (assembly GCF_000703405.1). Classification (NCBI taxonomy): domain Eukaryota; kingdom Metazoa; phylum Chordata; class Aves; order Trogoniformes; family Trogonidae; genus Apaloderma; species Apaloderma vittatum. The sequence goes on from NW_009718367.1 coordinate 28,632, forward strand.
CCCAGAAGCAATGATGCAGCTTCAAGGAAGTCTTGTTATGAAAGGTGTGGGAAGAGATAAAGATGAACCCGGTGAATCACAGGAGCATGCTGGGGGCAGAGCCTGCCTTTGGGACTTAGGAACCACCCCTAGACCTTGTAATAGGTAAGAAAGGAGGAAGCGATTAATAATTAAAATAATTGTGGAATAAATTATGGTAATTAGTCTCCTTATTTATCTTCTTAAGTCTTGTCCAAAACCGGAATCCTGGGATTCCAGGCCAACTGGTTTTATATCATCCTATAAAGTGGGAAGAGTCCCCATCATTAGGTCTTCTTAGGAGAGAATTATAATTTGTGACACTGGCTGCTTGGACAGAGGTGCAGTTCCTCACCTGGGAGGAAGCACCTAACTGGGAAATGGGAGTAGCAAAAAAATGGCAAAACTAGCTCTTTCTTCGCTCCCAATATTTTGCACCTCTTCCTGGTAGGTGCGTCTGTCTTGGTGGGGCTGAGGCAGCAGCTGATAACCCACTGAGTGCCGACGTGGTGTGAAGAAGCTGCAGAGCATCATGTAGGGATGGCAAACCTGCTAAGCTCGACATAAGAGGAGGGCACATGAGGTTTTGGGGATCCACAAAGAGAAAGCAGTGGCGGAAGATGGGTGAAGATAATGTAGCCATGCCTCCTGCACTCTCCTCCCAGCCACACGCTGCCTCCTTTGCCCCACAAACCCGTATCAGAGGTTACTGCTGCACTCCTGGGGTTCCTCTGCTTTTACCAGCCATACAAACCAGAGCTATGGTTGGTCTAAATGCAGGTTTCTAACATGTTTAATATCTGTTGTTTAAATGAAGTACTTGTGGTTTTGTCTGTAACTCTTAGGATTTCCAGGTGTTCTCCCACACAGGTATGAAGACCCAGGCATGGGCTTGCACAGTCAAATGTGCTTAGGCCAGTGGAACTTCAGCTTACAGAAACAAAAGTGATTTTCTATGTGGGATATTATTACCTAAATTGGTGTCACACCAAGAGTGCAGTGCAGCAGCTACTCAGGCGCAGGTATCAGAAAGGAGGCCCCTTCCGTCCCACCTGCTGCCAGCTGAGCCTGTGCCAGTTGCCCAGGGGTTTGTAAGGCTGCCAGCACCCGCAGACCTGCCCTACATGGGGATGGGGTGGTTAGCAGAATGTCAAAGCATGAGCAGTCAAAGTACACTGAGCAGGGTCCCAGAGAATTGTGAGGATCTCTGCTGCCTACTAATTAGCATGAAGAAGAGAAAAAGATATTAGAGAAAGGAATAAGCAACAACACGTGCACACAAAACCAAATCAAAACCCAACCAACGCTAAACAAACAAAAAAAGCAGCCAACTTGTAGGTAGGCAGAAGAAAGAAAAGGTGAGGGTGAAGCAGATAGTACATCCTGTGTTTGCACAAATCAATCTGGAGCTCTCACTGCTATGAAATAACACAGCATAAACCTATGCAATGACTACAGATGGCTAAATAACTTTTAACAAGCACCTTCTGAACTTGGCACACACACTTCACGATGTATTGGCAAAGGCAGTAAATGTCCTGTGCTGTGTGAGCCCAGCTTTTAGTTTTCTCACTTGGCTTGCATTAAATCAGAACTCTGCAGTCTAGAAGAGCATCCTCTGGGTAAGAAGTGAATAAAAGCTGCCAAGTGCTCCATCACTAACAAGAAGTTTGTGTTGCTAAAACAGCCGTGAGTGTTGCAATAACATTTTCTCCATTCTTTTCCCTAGATTTTTTCCTTTAAAGTCTGGATAATTGGGGTGTGAGATTCCCTAAAACAAACAAAGGCCTAGTGGGAAAGTCTTCCATCTGCATTATTAAAGGCACATGTAAGAGCCGTGGGAAGCTGACAAGATGGTAGAGGCAGCATAATGAACAAAACTTTTGTACTGTTAATACTTCCAGTGATTCATAAAATATTGATAGCATCCTGAATGTATGGTGGCCAAGAGGAAGGCCGCTTCACCCACGAGGAATGTGCTAATGAAAGTACACAATAGGATTTTATACTTGGAGAAATTCCCAGGGGGGACAAAAGCTCCGCTTTTCACATCTGCATTGGATGGCAAGAATAAAAACAGGTGGGAGACCAGGAAGAAAGTCTCATCTTGAACAAAAAGAGAAGGAGACAGGGCTGGGGCAGGCACACTCGATCCAGTTAGACTGAGAGATGGCGACAAGGGTTAAGGGTGGGCTCCAAGAACTCAGCCGTGGGCAGGGAGATCCCTCTCAGAGAGGTCGCATTCAGTATTAGGCTGCTATTAGTTGAGTCATTCCTTAATTTACATGACCAAGATAGGCCCTAAAAGCCCTAAATGACAACTAGGTAATAACCAGGTGTCAGGCACACCCTAAACAGCATTTTCCTCTTTCTTGACTCGGCATCAAGAATGCAACAACCTCCTTTGCTGGGACAAAATGCACGCTCTTGCATTTTAGCCTGTTGGGTGTCCACAATGAATTCAGGAGAGAGCAAGGAGCATGAACATTGGCTCTCAGCAGGCACCTCCTCAGGGCTATCAGCAGCCCAGGAGAGGCCTGAGAATCACAGGAGCTGGCATGCGTGTCTTATCCAGCCCCTGGCTTGCTTAATTTGATGCAGATGAGTAGTTTTCCTGAAGTCACCCAGTTACACACCTGTGTCTGGGAGCGGCGCAGTGTAGGTGGGCGGCTGCCCCCAGCACTGAACGCTGGCCTCAGTCAGGTCAGCTTGTGCAAACCCATTGACATGCCCCGAAGGACAGGCACAGAGAAATTGTGGCAAGGGTTTTTCAGATATTGCTTTGAGTTTGACTTAATTTAGTATCTTCGTAGTGCATGTTTTAACGATGGAAAATAAGCACCAGAGTTGTGCTCAGATGGAGTTAGGCATGCACCACAATCAGGAGATTAGCGTGTATGCCCTTGTAAATTCAGCCAACAGAAAAGGCCAGCCTGGATACATGAAATTGAGGATGACATGTATACACTCATATGTCAAAGCATAAATGTTTTGGGTTTTCCTGATACACCATAATATGTCATGTCCAAATTACGTTCACTGAAATCACCACAAGTCAACACAGCCCATGTTTTAATTCCATGTTTCCAGCCAGTAAATGATCTTTTAATTCCTTTCTTGCCAAAATTGTGAATACAGTATGTTAACTGTCACTGGAGCAGTTTAAGACCAAGTCCATTTCTTTTTAAGTTTTATTTTAAATCAATATATTTGGGCAAAGTTAGAAAAAGAGCAATGATTTAAACAAGGCTTAAAGTTAAAAAAGTGACTTACCTATTCGAAGATACTGATTTCTTTTTAAGCTGCTCCTCTGCAGAAGCAGGCAGTAGTTGTGCATGTGTAGTGAGATTAGTGTTTATAAATGTTACTATAGTAACTGTATCCGTAGCCACAGGCTGGTAGACTTACTGTTCTGGTTATCTAATGAGCAGCAAGATAAAAAGGAAAAAAAAGAGACAATATTGTAAGATAGCCATGCTTTTGAGTATTCAAGAAGGAACTACAGTAAAATGTATTTTGTGCCTTTAATGAGTTTCTTACTGTGTGCAATATAGCAGTGTTTTTCCCATTAGATCCTCATAAACACACCATTAAATGTAAACAAATATTTGGTCCCTGCCCAAAACAGGGAGGTTGGACTAGATGATCTCTAAGGTCCCTTCCAACCTATGCCATTCTATGATTCTATGACATTTATCCAAAATCAGTATCTACTTCGTAATGTTTTTCATCTTTGATTTTACTTCAGCTAAAGCAAAAACTTTTTAGGCTTTTAAGGAGCTCGAAGAATAAGGTCATTCAGCTCAGCTGTGATCCTGGGAGCACCCACCTGTGCAGCCTCGAATTTAAATGTGAGAGCCTGTAATAACTTTCAGTGGAGTAACCCACCTGTGTGAAAACAGTAGAAGTATATTCAGAACTGAAACTTGTAATTCATTTATATGCTGGTGTGCAAACTTAACACTGGGTTAAACATCACTAGCTTACCGTTTAAAAGAGAAGCTGGTGATTAAAAAAAGAAAAAAAAAAACACATCGCGGGATATAAAAGCTACAGCAGCTCCCAGAAAAAGACCTGGGAGCCTATGTTCAGGTACGAAGATTACGTGGTCTATAGGAGCCAACATGTTGTTCCAGACGTACTCTTTGCCAGGGAAAGCTGAAAGTGAAACTAAGTAACAGTTTCATTTTCAAGTCCGAAAGGAAAGTAGAAATTTACCGGTGTCAAAAAAAAAAAAAAGCGAGCAAAGATGTTCTTAGGTGGCTGTTAGCGTGCAGCTGCTGTTATTTTAAAATGTGTTTCAGACCCTTAGGAAAAAAAAAATAACAAAATGATTCTCAAATTGAAGAGATAATGGATTTTTTTTAAATGTATTTTTTCTTCCCCCTTGAATTTGCTGCGAAGCCTGAGGGCAGCGTTTCCTCCACCTTAACAGTCCGTCTTAAAGCACCGACGATGGCAGCAGCCATCTTACTGGTCGCTGTCACAGCTGCTGGAGGAAA
>NW_009718368.1:0-1252 GCF_000703405.1 Apaloderma vittatum
CAGGTGGGAGCCCTGGCTGAGGTTGCGGTGACCGGTGGCAGTTCCATGGCAACGTAGCACGGCTGACCCTCTGTAACCTGATGGCACTTGTCCCCATGTTGCCTCTGTGTCATCTGGCCCTTGGGAGAGCTGCTGCCACGGTCGGGGTGGATGCAGCTGCCCTGGCCAGCGGGAAGCTCGTCTGGGCTGACCTGACGCCGTCAACCCGCTGCCCGCAGCATCCTCCTGGTGAATCAGCTCTGGCTTTTTCTTCTCCCCTTTTTGTTGTGGGGAGCTGGGCAGAGCACGTGCCTGTGACAGTTGGTCCTTGTGGTGACTGTTTTCCTTGTCTCTCCTTCCAGGGGCACGCGATGATAGTGGAGCTCTACCCTCAGTAGCGGGACAAGGGACTGCTGAGCGGGGTTGGTGTGTCCTGTGCCTGGCAATGCCATTTCAATGCACTAATAAAAACATAGCACGGTCCTTCTCGAAAGGATTCTTGGTGGCCTTTGTAAATAACCTTCTAGCTACTCCGCCAGTAATTTTCGACTAATGGAACACGCTCTGAGAAATATTCCACTTCCAGGAGAGTAAAAATTTAACGTTGCTCACAGCCTTTCCAGGATCCTTTTAACCTCTCCAATTTCTACTGTACCTCTTCAATAAATCAAGATTTCTCTCCCTTCACTCCCCCCAAAAAATTATTCCAAAGCTGTGTTCAGAGAACTAAATTTGGAGATAAGGAAAATGTAAAGTCCTGGAGGTTGGTGGGCTGAGATGTGAATTACTGTGTCCTTGGAGGGAGTAACAACCGTTTTCAGAAATGGGATCAAGCCGAACTGGCTGACCTGGTTTGTAAGGAGGGAATTTGCTGCGCGATGTCCCGACAGCGTTGGAATTAGCAAATTGTTTCTGACAAAATAGTGTCAATGTTATCAACAATAAATCAGGAGGAAAACAAAACCCAAACAACAACCGAGTCTGGCATTTTTCTTTCATGCCTCTCGCCTGAAGCGTGTCGGGGCTGGTTTGTCAGGGGGACTGTGTGCTCCGAGGTTCTGCTGGGAGCTGGTTCCTCTGAACTCACCCAGAACCCACCTTAAGTTCCAGAGCCCCAAGGAATCATCACAATATTCTGCAGCTTTTGGTAACTCCTGCTGCTCTGTGCCACCTCGATTACACACTTCCAGCAGCTGGAGACTGAGAAACAGGAGCAGCACTGGGCTTGTGCAGAATTATTAGAGTCAGAGAATTGTTTTGGTTGGAAAAGACC
>NW_009718369.1:0-12935 GCF_000703405.1 Apaloderma vittatum
CTCGGGATGCAGGAGGGAGAAGGGATGCTCGTCCAGCAACAAATCGGGGAAACCGTGAGCTGGAGCCATTTCAAAAGCTGACTGGGGAGATTGTTGGAATTAACGAGTCGTAGAAACGGGGAGTTGCTCTTGCTCGGCGAGGTGCTGGGTTTTGCTCTTGGGCTGGCTCTGTTAACACAGGGGGTTTGGGGGATGGTTTTCAGGTGGGGGTTTTGCACAAACAGCCTGTCCCTCCTGCACGGGGCTGGGCTGTGCTTCTCCCGTCTCTCTGCGGGAAATGTGGGAAGGCTTGAAATGGCATTTGTGAAATAAGGACGGGGGTTGAGACTGTAAAACTGCCCAGTGGGACTTTGCCGGAGGAGGCTGATGCAAGCAGCGTGCCCTCATACCGGAAGCAATTGTACCAAACCCCTGCAAACACAAGAAAAAGGGAAGGAAGGGTAAAAAATCAGTGCATTTGGAAAGTTACTGAGGATGTGGCGTGATTATCCCCTCCATCCACTTCTCTTTCTATGAACAAATCCCTGGAGATGGACGTGTTGTCTTCAAGGCTGGTCTTGCGGTCGGGTTTAGCAAATGCAGATAATCCAGATGGCTAATCTGGAGCGTGGTTTGGCTAGCAAAATCCTTCTGGCAGGCGATGAGGAGCATGCCGGGAAGAGGTTTGCAACGGTCGTGTTTAAACAAAGTCGTCGCTAATACCGCTCCAGCCGTCCTCTGGACGGAGCGCAGATGTCTTGCTCGGGTTTTGATTTATTTTTTTTATTTTTTTTAAATAAAATCCCCTTTATTTTCCATCGGTGACCCCTGTTTTAAATCCCTGAGCCAAGAAGGGGAATTCTAACCCCCTCGGTGGGCTCAGATGCCATTTGAGTTTTGTCCCCGTGGCCTCTCTTGACGCGCTGGTGCCCGGCAGCGGGAGGACGCGGGGACGCGCGAGCGGGTTCTTGCGCTTTGAACTCCCTTTATTTTTTTTTTTTTTTGCCCAGGGGCCCCATGGGGACAGGGGTGATGGGACGACCGCTTTTTGATGCTCGGCGCTGCCTTTGTCAGTGGACATCTGGTGCCAGGATTGCTGCTGTCGGGGCTGGGGGTGGGCTGCGAGGCCGGGGAATTTGATGGATTAGTGTGGTCGGAGGGCAGGGGGAGGGGATGGGTAGGGTTTCAACTCTTGCTGCAGGTAGAGAGAGAATTTGGGGATTAGGGGCACTTTCCTGCAAGCTGCAAAGGCAGGGAGGGTTCGAAGAGGGGGAAGGGTTGGGAAGAAAATAATCTCGCCGGTTTTTCCCCAAGAAATCACGTTTGTTTGCTCAGTAAGGCAGCACGAGGGAAATGTGTGTGCGTCCGGAGCAGAGGGATGAAACAAAAAAAAAAAAATCCGCAGCAAATCTGGTGCCGGTCTGTCCCCTCAGCTTTGTAACTCCTGGGATTCCCGGTTGCTTGCGCCTGGCCTCGGGGTCACTTGGTTCATTCCCTGCTGCTTCCTATGGTTTCAATAACCTTCTTCTCTCCCCAGAGATCAGCTTAAATTAAAACTTTATCCTTTACTTAAGGAAGCTAGCGGCAGCCTCTCCCCATGCTCTGTTATAGGATCTGGGTAGTTTTACGTGTCCCCGTCCGTCCGTCTTTCCCCGTGGTCACCAGATGGGCTGTGCCGGCAATCGGCAGCTTTTGAGCCGCTGGAGCAGGAGGAGGGGGATGTGGGATATCTCCTGCCCCTGATCCCCTGGAGCAGCGAGTAAGAAAGACAATCCTGATTTTTTAAAAGCTTTCCCCGAGGGCACATACTTCAATGCACTTTGGCCTGGAAAGGGGAAAATTGCTGTTTTTCTTGGGGTAAGACCAGCCAGGCTGCATCACGCAGTCTGGGGTGGAAATGCCCCGGCCCTTGTCTGCCTGCAAGAACAGGAGGGTTCGCCTGGTGGCGACGGCCACCGGGAACCAGCCAAAATGGGGACCTCGAGGAATAGCCACAGCGAAATCCAATCTCCGAGCGGTGCCGGGTTTGAGGATCAAATCCACGTGTAAAAACTGCCTGGGAGATTTAGTGTCTGCTGGCTTTGCCTCCTGGAAACGCCGCTGCGGGCAGGTCGGCTCTCCGGGAGGCATGTTCGGGCCTTAGATTCACGTTTTGGGGTTGCACATGCACACGCGTGTGTCGTAAACGTTGGGTTTGTTCAGGACTGGGGTTGTTTTATGGGGGGAGAGACGTAGGGCTCCCCACACACGGCTCCTCTCCTCCTGCCAAACATGGCAGAGATACAGCCCCAGCCTGGCAGGGAGCTCTGTGCCTCTGCTGTAAAATAAACCCTCATGGGTGGGTTTTTTGTTTTTTTTTTTACCTTTTCCAGCAGAAATCAAGAACATTGAAGGTGAGGAGAAGCAGGAAATTCATGTGTAATGAAGGAAACAGTGGGATCGAGATGAGGGAGGTACTGCAAAAACACGAGAGACACCTGAGGGGTGTTGGAGGGTTTGGACCAGGCGATCTTTTGTCTTTCTTTTTGTTGCTGTAGCCCTGATGTCAAGACTATTGAACTGCCTTTTGAATTTTGATTTCTTCTCTGTGTTGAACAAAGTGGTGGCTAAGGGCCATGTCAATGCGACGAGTCTTGTGTCTGCAAGGTGTCAGAAGTTGGAAAGCCTTAAAATGCTGGTCTGAAAAGAGGAAAATGAAAAATAAGGGATAAAGTTACAACTGCCATCCTGAACATGCGTTTATTTGAACTTTAGGAGAAAAAGGCAAAAAAATTTGCAGGAGGGGAGGGAGGAACTCACTGTTAAAAAGCGTGCAGGGAAGCGAACAGCTGTGTCATTCTGTGAAATGGGAGCTGCTCGAATTCAAAGCATTATTTCACTACTAACCAAGACCTGCTGTTTGCGCTGGGGCTGAAGGCTGCCAGCCCAAATGTGCGGGCAGGAGGAAAGTTTGCGGAAGTTCAGGTTGCTCCAGGTTTCCCAGGTGGGTAAATTCCTGCTGGAGACAGGCCCCAGTAGAAGGCTTTGGTTCCTCCAGCTCCTCTTTTGCAGAATCGTCCAGGTCCTGTTCTCCTTGGAGTGCTTCCCTGCCACCCACACCCCGTACCTGGTGCGCCGAGTACGTGGCAGCGTGAAAACTTGGTTGTTTGCTGCCATTTCTCCAGCGTTCATGGGTTTGGTGTGTTGGACGCTGCAGGACACCGCTGGCAAGCCCTCCTCTGTGGTCCCTGCCCCACCGGGCTGATCCAGTCCTGCTTCGGGTCCTCTGCCGAGCTTGGAGCCAGGAAAAAACTCACCCAGACAGGTGATTCCTCCGAAGCGTCTACTTTTGGGTGCTGCTGGCGACAGCGTGCTGGACTAGATGAATCACCGTTGCCTCCAGCCTGACGTGTTTGATGGTTGCAGCTCTGCCTTCCTGGAGGGGAAGGAATTGGAGTCCATTACCAGGAGTCCATTTCTCTTCCCGAAGGTGGAGCATCGCTCCTCGCCGAGCGCTCCTGGTTCCTCGCAGCAAACCTCGTTCGTGTGCCATGAAACACTCGCTTGACAGCACGTTCCTGAGCAATATCCTGAAATGAATAACGAGCCCGCGCTGTGCTTTACGCACTGCCCTGAGAGGTGGGAATGTGTAAATCGCACCATCCAAATGATTTAGCCCCAGGTATAGTTGTGATTCAAAATGAATTTCTATCCCTGCTTCTCCCCTGTGCCAACGCTGGCGTAAGTACTTGCTATAAACCAGGAGAAAATTGCAACAGCTCGTGTGCTGGGGAGGTGGTTCAGGGCCGGGCTGGGATGATTTGTTCCCGTGTCCTCCTCTATCCCCTGCGTCCGCACAGGAGGTGGAGAAGGACTGACATCACCAGGGTGTGGGTTTAATGTTGGTTCTTCTCCGTCTCTGGGCAACTTGTCCAAAGCTGTGTCTGTCCCTCAGCGGGGAGCCGCGCAACACGCGGTTTCCACTCGGCTTAATAGGGAAGATGAGTGACATGTTAAAAGTGGCTTTAGGTTTTATGCAAAGCCAATGATGCTTAAGCCAGCTGGTGGATTTCAGGGTTTTCAGCAGGTTTCGTTGGACAAAAAAAATTCCTTGGGAAAGCGTCTGGCGTCCAGGGTGGAATTTTGATGGAGATGGGAGTTGTGGGTGGCTCGTGGTGCTTCACACCTCGTTGCCTCTTTGAGGAGCTGATCGTCTTCCCTCCTGCTTTGCGGGGAAAATGGCAAAACCATGAGAAAGACCTGTTTTTCTTTGTGGTGAGGAACGAATATTAATATTAAAACATTGGGGGATTTTTTTTCTAAAGACCAGTTTTACTTCTTGGCTGGTACCCTGGTTTAGATCTCCTGGAATAACTTTGGAAGTGCAAGTCTAGGCAAGTCCGTAGAAAAGATGAAGCAGGGACTCCACTCTGCTGTTTTCCTCACGGTTTGCAGAGCTCTTCTAGTGTTTCACCGCTCTCCTGGCACTGCCTGGTGTCCAGGAGTTGGTTGTTTCTCAAAATATAAAGGTCAGAGATACTGGAACCCCAAAAACTCAATCGCTGTCTGAAGCTTCAGCTATCCTCCTAAAGCAGACACGGCACAGGTGCTTTCTTCTCGGGCAACTCTTAAATCTACCTGCCTGAATTTCACTGTTTTGAACTCTAGAAATTAAAACAAGGCTGTAATTTTTAGAGAAAAAAAATATGCATTTGCTGTTCTTTGGCTGCTGTGAAGCACGGTTTTGTGGATAGCCACGTAAAAATCTTGGTTGAAAGTGTCGCAGCAATGTGTTAAAGTTTATGGAGCATTTAACAAACTTTTTTTAGTGTGCAATAGTTTATACTGCCAGCAAACAGCCAAGTGACACATCAAAGTTGTCGGTTTTTTTCTCACTTAATGGCACAATGTTTAGAGCTTCTTTGGTTTATCTTGGGTGTTTTTTTCAGTGGAGAGCTCAGCGCGGCTTTTTCTTTCCTTTTTTCCCCCAGAAAAAAAACTCTAAAAGACAGATTACGAATACTGATTTAGGGCTGACAATTTAAGTGGAGTGGTTGGATTTATTTTTATCTCTAAAGAAAAGGAAGAAAGACACCAAAACCAAAGGCAAATAATCGCCGTGACTTCAGTGGTGTTCTCCCTGTGCAGTTCCCTGCTGGGCTGCGAGAGCGGAGCGGCGAGATGAAATCTGCTCTCATTGAAGGCGCTGAGAGTTTTGCCATCAATTCTTACACATCTGAAATGATTTTTCTTTGGGTCCAGGAGCCGGGCTCTGTCTCAGACAGGGGTGGTCTCTGCAGCTGAGATCAGCACGTGCAGTTGAGCCAGAGCCCGCTGACGCCAGCATCAGCGAGGCTGCAAATTTGGTGCCTTTTGCCCAGGTTTTGGGTTTTCCTCTTCTGGACTGGAAGAGGATGAGCTCTGGGGAACTCTGCAAGGGCTCTCCTCTACCCCTGGGCTTGGGATCACAGTCACGTGGGAGAGGAACAAGGAAGGAACATGCAGGGAATTAAACCTCCTAAAGCAGCCACTTCCATCGGGAATGTCCTAGAGCTTGGGCCTGTCATTTCTCCTGAATGTGAACTAAACAGGAGTAAGAACTTGGTAACAGTGTCTGGATAATGCATCATAAACTGTCTTATTTATTTTATTGTACATTTAATTATGGTAATACATACACATATAATTATGTCCGCACGCAAGATCTATTCAGTAGTAAAGGGTTTATATAACGCTATAAATAATGAAACCTGAGCTGTAGCGAGGGCTCCCTGTAGCATCCTTCATCATAGCCCAGCTCCAAGTGGGAAGTCTCCTCTTCCGTGTGAATTACACGCGGCTGGGATTGTCGAAGTTCAGCCGTTTGTAAGGGGTTGGGTTATCTGGCACGGGGTGTGAATTTTGTCACGACGCCTGCTTTTGCAGTCTTGGGTCACTTCAGGAATTTCCCGCGGAGTGGAAGAGAGCTCAAAACGTCTCATTCACGTTGATGCGATCCGTCAGCGGCAGCAACCAGTGAATTGGTATGTGAGAGAGGCATGTAAACAAATTTGAAACCAAAATAATCTGACTGCGTATCATTAAAAAAACCCAAGCTGATATGCAGCAATATAATAGGAGGAAATTCCATTTTGAGTTTCTAACGACAAACCTTTCGCACGTTCCTCCCGTGATTTATATAATTGCCGAGTCGCTTTGATGGCTTGATGGAGTTATAGCTCTGCATTACGTGATGGATAATCAATCAGAATAAACTGTGTTTACCCCTTCGTTGCAGCATGGGTCTGAAACAGATACATTATAGTGGGAATTGTTCTTTGGCGCTGGCATTCGTACCGAGTTTCGGGTGTGATTTCGGGAGCTGATATCTGCACGAACCTGACCTCACCTTGTAGGCTTCAAAATCGTGCTGGCTTGCGCAGGGGCTGTAATAACTTGCTCTTTCTACGGTGCGTGTAGGAACATTTCTGCCTAAATATGCAGTGGGCTTGTTTGTTTAAATATCATAGAAAATCAAACCGCAGCAAGGAGGCAAAAGGTGCCAGCACCCGAGCTCTTTGTAAGGGCTGGGTACGGCTTGGAGGCTGAAATTCTGCCCTTCTAGGCAGGCTGGGAGTTGGTGGTGCCTGATGTTTAATAAGTTGTTCCCTGCCTCATTTGCTGCACAAGTTCTTTTGAGTTTCTGAAGAATTCCTAGCAAATGGGATGTTGTGAAATGTGGAAACCCTTTTTCTGAGGGGTTGCCGGAGTAAAAATTAAACGCAGTCTTTGTAACGAGTGGTAGCTGGGCTGATGTGTAAGTGGTTGGTATTTGTATTTAAATCGACTGGAGATCGTGTTTTCTCTAGCAAGAGAGCACAGATACATCCTTCAGTGGGCCTTTCGCTATCGCTTACCCCTGGTTTTAGTCCGTTGCCCTGACGGCAGAGCTTTTTTAGGGAGGTTTGGGAGCACAGGGGTTGTTTAAATGGCTTCCGCGGGGTTGCAGACCTGGGTCCCTCTCCTCCTTGTGCAAAACCTGGATCCTGATGAGAGGGACATAAAACGGACGGAGTCGGGCAGGGCTGCAGGCGCAGCGCCTCGTCGCTCACCCTCTCTCGTCTTCTCGCCGCAGCGTCTCCGTTTATTTTTGGGTTTATTTTTGGGTCTTTCTCCTGCAGGAAGGAGGCTCTCCCCATCGCTTCTCCCCGGAGAATCCCTTCTCGCTCCCTCCTCGCCTTGCTGTAAGGGGATCACAGCTGCTGAGTAAATGTTAAGATAATAGTGTTATTACGGAGTAATTATACTGCAAGTTATTGAATTAAAAGTGATGAGACTGCCTGTAATGCTGAATGGGAAGAGGAGGGAGAGGCTGGGTGGGAGAGTGCAGAGCAGAGAAGGTGGAGAATAGAGAAAACCTAATAAATTTCTTCTTGTCGAGAGCCCCTCGCTGCCGGGACTGGGACTGAGAATGAATGAAAGGGAAGCTCAAAGAGCTAATAAATAAACCATTTCCTTGAGAATAGAGGGTATAATTAGAAACCATGGCCCTGTGGTTTGGTGTCTGCCCTGGGGTGGAATCTGCTCAGAGCTGTTCTGTGGCGATAAACCAGGGAGACAATGCAGAGATGATGTCGCACAGTTGTTAACTTTTGAGGAGGGAGATGCGTGGTTCCTGTCTTTTTCTAGAAAAATAAAAATAAAAATAAATAATTTAAGCTTTATGTTGCAAAACGTCAGTAACTGGCTATACCCTGGAGCCTCTCCATCAGTAACTCTGGCTGATCTTGCATTTTTCTTTCTGTATATTTTCTTTGGGGGAGGATGGTTTTCAGTGCTGCAGACCTTAGAAGACTTGACTCATTTTTCTTTTTTTCTATTTTTCTTTTTTTCACCAAGAGGGCCGAATAAGACTTTTTTTTTTCTTTCTTTTTTTTTTTTCCCTGCTATCTTAGCCTGAGATGTGCCTACAAATCGAACATCTCTCATTCCTTTCCTGCTAGCTATAGCATTGGCGTCGCTGTGCTTTTCAGGCTGGCTTGCTAATTGCTGGTATGCTAGCTTTTATTTTGTCCTTCCTAGCTCAGCCTCTTTCTTCCCTGGAAGATCCCACCAGCTTGGATGTGCTTTATCGGGCACGGAGCCCATGGTTTATCGGACACGGGGCCTGTGGTTTATTGGACACGGAGCCTCCCAGCTTGCAAACGCGAACTGCTCAAACTTGACCCAGAAGGGAGGACAGTGTCTTAAACTGAGATTTGTGCTTAAGCCTCAGTCTCCTCCTTACGCCACAGGGATCCTCTGAGCTCGGACAAGCCGCTGCCTCCGTTCTGCATCTCTGGGATGGGGATAACGGGTGCGATGGCAGATGCACAGATCGTCGTGGAGCTCTGCGATAAATGCAGCAGTTGGGGTGTGCCTGGGGCTGCAGGGGTGGACACCTGGGGCTGCAGGGGTGGAATGACCCAGGAGCATCAGGAGCATTTCAGCTGCGGGGAACGGAAGAAAAAAGGGATGCGTGCCGTGCTCTCTTCGGGTCTGGACAGCCTTTGATAGCAACAGGTTTTTCAGAGTTTAAAAAAAAATAATTGATTCCCTGTCTCTTTCCTCTCCCGACAGAAGATATGTCACTGTCTGCCAGCGGCGGGGTTCTCTGTAAAAAAAAAGGTCACCCTGCCCGCACCGTCGGGCGAGAGGCAGCCCCTGCCCGCGGCGCTGGGGCCGAGGGGCCCACTGCTCCTTTTGTCTGTAAAAATCAGTGGATCTTTAAAGAGAGGAGACAATAACTAGTAATGAAAGTCTGGGGGAGGCTGCTGCCGTTCAACCTCGGGGTGTCTTGGGTGGCTTTGGATGAAAAGGAGGGGGATGCGCTCGTATCGCGGTAGGAGGGGTCCCCCCACGCAGGCGTTTGTGAAGCTGAAGTCATTAGTTCTGAGAAGCGCTTTGGTGGGTGCGAGAGAAATGTGGAGTGTTTACCTTACTTTACAATCTAAAAAGCCCTAATAAAATACACAACAGGAGTATTAACAAAGAAACTGTTTTGGGGATTATTAAGCTATTATAAAAGAATGGAAGAAAATCTGCCTGGCATTATGTTCTATGCCACTAGATATTTAAATTAATGCCTTCCCTAGAGCAGCTCCTTCAAAAATCTCGAGGCACTCAAACGTCTTCAGTGAATTAGGTACTTGGTCTTGACAAATAGCTGTTCAGCACTCTCTGTGCGTGTGGCACGGGGGGAAACTGAGGCAGAATGACTTGGCCAGTGCGTTCACTGCGGGAAGGGTAAAGTGGGTTTCCATGACTCTTTGGCTTGATGTATGATAGAAAATGTCCTTGTCCAGCAGCGCTTCCCCCTGCCTCGGGATGCTGGACCGTTTTCTTGCCTCTTACCCATCCCGTCCTGCTGCTGCGGAGCTGTGCTGTGTTGGGGGCACCAAGAAAATCCTGATGGTTTTGCCTTTTGCCGCATCGACGCTGTCGCGGTATTTACAGCGCTGCCCGCGCCCATCTCAGGGAAGCCCATAAACCTTGATATAATGTTATTTACTTGGAAAAGGCAATTTGTGAAGATCTGTCTGGGGCCTGCTGTCACCACATCCCTGGGATTTATTTCCCAGTTATTTACGCTCATGTGTATGTGGTTCTTGTTTCCCGTCATAATCCAAAACTTGATTGTCCCCTGGACTTTTCTGTCACTTGCAGTGTCAGCCACGTGAGTCCCAGGGCTGCCTCTAGTGCAGGTTAATTTTTATATGTTATTTCGTTTTCTGAGCATGGAGAGGAAGATCTGTAGGTATTACATGAAATTTGTGTCAGGAGGAGAGAGAAAGACACGGAGCTGCTGGTGCAGTCATGCTGGGAGCGCGCTTCGCTGAAAACAAACCTTCCTTGCTTTCCCTGGTCTGGCTGCTGCATGGTTTACCCCAGTCTGTTTTATTTTCTTTAGAATCCCAAATCCTGGACTTGACAAACCATCTCTTTCCTTCCCCTTCTCAGAGTTGGTTTTCTGTTGGGAGGTGGAGAAGCACAGCTGAGCAAAGGATGAGAAATGGCACCTCCAGGGCAACCTGGGTCCTTCAGATCACGCAGCAGATGCTTTTTTTTGCTGCAATTACCCCTGCCCAGAGCTATCTGCGCTGCATAGTGGCTAGAATTATGGGCTGCTTGTTTCCTGCACAGGGGGAGGATGGTGGTATCGACCGATTGTTGCTTGGAACACGGGCACGTGTGCTACGGCAGCTCTTTTCCAAAGGCTCTCGGGCTGTCTCTGGCTGCGTGGGGCGAGGCTGCGGCTCCCAGGCTGCCGTCAGCGGGACAAAGACATTAACGGGGAGCAGACTCCCTCCTGCACCACGAAGATTGCTTGTAAAATTCTTGGCTTTTGATTAGGGTTAATAATTGAAGGATTTCTTGGCTTTGTTGGTGCCCAAATTGTTCGGTTTAGGAGCGGATGGTTGATTTTAAGGGGTGATTTCTCCCTGGTCTCTGCAATCTGCTTGTGGTGGAGTCTGGGGACTCTTCTTGCTTTACCTGTCCTTGCAGGCACTGAGTATAGTGGGTCAATACCTGGAAATACTAATTTAAAAATAAGGTTGTGGCATCCAGCAAAGGGCTCTGATGCCTTAAATGTCTTCAGCTGCCAATGTTTGGTGTATACTCGGAGATTTCTATTTGCTTTCACTCATAATGATCCCACCCAGAAGAAAGACTCGGCTCTTCTCCGTGCTGGATATCCTTGGTGGAAGACAACCTCTGCCTTGAAGGGAGAAAGCCACTGCAGTTCTTCGGCTGAGCTCCTGGATCTTCAGCATCGATGTGCAATCCCTCATCCACTGAACAAGCCTTGAAATGCATCCTGGCACAGCCACCATCCTGGGCAGACATCTGAAGCGGCTGTTGTGGTAGCTGCTGTCCCAGGGGGACTTTCTTCAAGGAGCAGTTCAGAAAAGGGACCTGAACTGGTGGACTCATTTGGTACATGGAGGAACACGCTGTAGATATTCTGAAAAAACAAAATCAAATAGGAGAGCTGGTAGTGGAGCTCTTTGAAAAATGTTCAAAGGGACCCTGTCAATGTGAAACTCCTATTTATGTGTGTTGTTTTTTTTTCTTCCTCCTCCTTTCTTTTGTTGATACAATCTTGGAAGTGGGAGGATTTACAAAAATGCGTGTATGTTTAAGCTGCTTCTTCAGACACCTTTTTTCCCTTGTAAATATTGGGTAAAGAGGCTGAAATGAAAAACACAGAAAACAAACGCGGAGAAGTCCTCATCAGACCCCTCCTCTCTAATCACTTCAGAACCTGAAAAATCAGATTTGTTGTTGGATGTGTCATAAATGTATCCCCAGAGCTTGGCAGATGCACCAAGGACAGACGTGATACCCCTTGCTTGGACCCACCGTTAACCAAACTAGTAACTCCTTTAGAGGTCTGGTCTGCCTGAGCAGGGATGCTCAGCGCCACCGGGGCTCTCGAGGGACTCATCAGCCTGAGGGTCCAGCCTCCAGGTCCTTCTTCTGATGGACCCATCCAGTCTCTGAGTGGGAAAGATTACTTTGGTTTATTCAAAGGCATCTAAATAACGCTGAAAGTTGAAGGAAGAGGGGCATCTTTCAGCCTCCTCTGTGCTGGAAGAACTTCCAAGGCTTCCCTCCCCGTGTTAGACACCATCAGGGTGTCTCCAAAGGATGGCGACGAGGACCACTCCAGCGGAGGGAGTTTTCAGAAGGTTTTGTGCTGCTGGTTTTGGCAGCAGCGGCACTGGGGTGACGAGCGGTGTACAAACCTGGCACACGAAGCCAAGGGCAACCGAGGAAACTGTTTTCACTGGATTTGGCGCCCAAGGCTCTGCGGATGCTGCTTTTTTCTCCTTCAGGTGACTTACTGGTTGCTTTGAGGCAGTGCATGGGCTGAGCTGTCTCAGGAGAAGGTTATAGCAGAGTACACCTGTATTTTCGCGCAAATTAACAAGTGAAGGCAAAACTTGTGGGGTCCCTTGGCTTTTCTCTCCCTGCCTAGCTCATGGGAGCTCTGTATGTACTTTGGCTCCTGGGCAATGCTCTGACAAGCTCATGCTAAAACTGTGCCAGCCCCGAGTCTGCGAGGAGCGAGTTTCTTCAATTGACATGTTTATATTGAGGATTTGCATCGGTTTAGCTGAACCTTTTGCACAGGTGTGTGTGAACGGGGGACAGGGGGTGGCAGAGCCCTCTTCTCCCCAGCCGGGGCCCTGCGGCTTTGTGCCGGCAGGGCAGGGCAGGCAGCCCGTGCGGCACACGCAGGCAGCGAGCGAGAGCAGGCGATGAAGGGCGTAATTACAGGGAAGGATGTGGAAACCGGCGTGCTGAAAGGCAGCATGATCTGCCCAAGGCCATGGGGTGATGGAGCTGGGGTTGGAGCTCAGCAGCTCCGTTTTTGTGGGCTGGAGCGCTTGCGTCCAGGCTGGTGCTTCTGCCGGGAAGTGGTTTTGGGGTAGATTGCCAATACCTTTACCTTGATTTTTCTGGCTGTCAAAACCCCCGTAAAGGCCTGGAGGACTTGATTTCAGATGACTGGTCTGAATGTCTCTCCCTGGAAGCTATGGAAAGCAGTACTTGCACTCCTGTTTGAACTTGTTAGTTGACAAGTTAAAAGGTTGTTTTGACCCTTCAGGATATTTTAAAAAAACATATTTGTTTTTTCACCTTCCTTCTCCCAGTTTTATGAGAGGACTGAGCCAAAAGCTTTGTATACAGCAATAGGAGTGTAATTACAGCAAGTCCAGGCGAGCGATTCTCCCCCGGGGCTGTATCACAGTTGATTTTTACTTCTCTTCTTCTCCTTTTTTTTCTTTTTCTCCTGCCCTCCTTTGTGTTATCCCTCTTATTCCTCTGCCTCCCCACACACGTGCGACGCCGCAGCAGCTGCGGGACCCCGCGCCTTCCCCCAGAGCCCTGATGGGAGCGGTCCGATTCACCGCGGGGGGGCTGCGACCCTCGCTCACAGGAAGCAGATG
>NW_009718370.1:0-609 GCF_000703405.1 Apaloderma vittatum
GTAATTTACAAAAGCACGCAAGAAACACATAGAGAGAAAGGAATAAACCCCCAACCTTCCACCCCATGAGTGAGGGTCCCTGGGTGGGGAGGGAGTGCACGGGGGCACTGTTTTGGTCCTGGGGTTGCTCAGGAGGGGTTGTACCCCCGTCTCGGCACTCCCTCCTTCTGTTCTGCATCCACCCCTCGCAGCCTGTGCCCTTCATGGTCACCATCCTTGGGGGGGCCCACCCCCAAGAGAACTGTTGTGGTGAAAGGATTTGTCCCCCCGAGATGCCCAAAGGGAGGAGGGGGCAGGAAGGCCACCCCCCCCCCCTCGGCACCCTGTCCCCACCATCTCACTGTTCCCCCCCGCCCAGGTTCATGATCCACCTGCAGACAGGGCCGGTGGGAGCATCCCTTGTGCTTCAGCCCCCACCTGGCTGAAGGGGTGATCGTGAGAAACAGCCTTCTGGGGGGCTGAGGAGCACAAGCTGCCCTGCTGCCTCTTGCGCCGGCAGGGGGTGCTTTGTTGGCGTGGGGAGAAAATTGTGTGGGGAAGGGCGGTGAGAATTGCAGGAGGAGGAGGTGCGCATCGCTTGCACAAGGGTCTGTGGTGCACGAGGGGGGG
>NW_009718370.1:675-1189 GCF_000703405.1 Apaloderma vittatum
TGTGTTGTCGTAGTGTGGGTGTCCGCAATGGTGGTTGCAGGAGGGTGGGGCATTTCTTGCATGAGGGTGTTGCACAAGGATGGGCATTGCCCATGGGAGTTGCACAAGGATTTTTGTGTTGCACGAGGTCAGTCATCACACGGGGCAGAGGGCAGCTTCACTTCCACGAGGGCTTGTGTTGTGGGAGGGCTTATATTGCATGAGGCTTCAATTTTTTCTTTCTTTTTTTTTTTTTTTCCCTTCTCCTTTCCCTTCTTCCCCTTTGCTGTGGTAAAGCAGAGGCCATTGTTATCAGTGAGCAGCGCGTACCCGTCTATCTGAAGGTGCATTTGCTAGTGCCTCACCTGCATCGGCCCCTGTCCTGGCACGTGCCCATGAATAGTCGGAATCAATGATCTTAAGTCTTTTCCAACATAAACAGTTTTATGATTCTATGATTCTTAACAGCCTTAAAGTTCACAGTATTATAGTACATCCTATTACAGTAGTAGTAGTACAGAACACTTTTGTATGT
>NW_009718371.1:0-1156 GCF_000703405.1 Apaloderma vittatum
GTACACCCGGGCTGTATGTACGGTTATTATTACAGACAATTCCTACGCGTTTTGTAGACCTACCTATAGTGCTACGAACACGGCAACCACACCGGTAAAAAATGTAATTAATGGTACTGACCTATGTACTGGGTAATTTTCTAGTTTACAAGTAAGAGTGTCTTATCATAATGCAGGTCCAGCAGCACAATAATTCAGTGTTCACGTTCAGCTGTTATTATTAAAAACGTGTCACACAGATGTCTAAGATACCCCCGGCTCTGAGCCTGCCAGCTCCCGCGGGAGGCGGCTGTTCCCGAGCAGCAGCCCCCACCCCTTTCCCTGAGCTCCGGCTGCTGCCGCCGTTCGAGACTCAGCCGCTCCCCACCCGCTTTTGGGGGGCGCTGCCGACACGAGCTACTTTAAAAGGGCATTGTAGGTTATTGTAAAAAAAACAGCACCAGTTAAAATTTAACCATGAGCCTGGATTTCAACACTTCATTTATTTTAACACATTCAAAAATATCTAAAAAATACGGACTTCCCTGAAGCGCCAGGCAGCAATCTCGCTGACTCCGTACACGCCCTCCCAGCCCCTGAGAACTCAAGGCTGTTTTTTTCACCCTGCAGTTACTCCGAGCCAGAGAAACAGCGCATTGCTCGCCTGCAGACTGCCCCGAGGGAGAAACCCGAGCCCGGCTTCCAGTGCCTGTGCCTCAAACGGTGAACAGCGCTGGCCTTCAACACCAAGCACCTAATTTAGAAGCAGCAGACAGCCAGCCCTTGGGAGGTTTTGTTTGACCTTGCCTTGCTCTTTCATCCTTTCACCGATTTACGGTACTCGGTGGCAGGATATGGGCCACAATGAACCTTACAGCCAGCCACAAGCAGCTGTTCTATGCTCATGTTTCTCGACAAACATAAAGCTTCACGGGCATGCATTTTGCACTGAAAAATTATACACGTATTGAGTTCACTGTGGCCTTATTCCATACACAGATGACCTTCATGCTCTTGCAAAGTTGTCCTTTAAGTCTCCACCTGCATTTGAACAATTCTTGACTGCGGAGATTTCCAGGAGAAATAAATGTCACTATTTCTTTTGCACACCTGCCTGGCCCATGCATTTTGTCCTGGGTTTGAGATAAAACCTAGTCCTGTTTAGTGATTTTTACTT
>NW_009718372.1:0-10933 GCF_000703405.1 Apaloderma vittatum
CCCCTAACATTCTGTGATTCTGTGTAAAAGACAATGAAATTACAGCAGCCAAGCGAGTACTTGTCTTACTAGCAAATACCAAGTAAATGTTAAGCAGAACTCACATGGGTCACAGAGCAAGTGTAGAAGAAGCAGGATTATGCCTAAACCTTCACGTTGTGCTGAAATCTGCAGTGTGCACTGACTCTCACCTTGCAGATCAGAAAGCCAAGGAAATGAAGTTCAGCTGTTTTAATATACGCTTCAAATTTGGGGTTATAATACAAGACTTCCTGGAACAGTTGGGTGAATAAACTTAGAAATGAGGACACATATTTTATGAGTTTACTCAGCCTTTAGTTATGTAGATTGAGGGGAAAAAAATATAAGTAGAAGTAGTGCAAAGAACATATTGTTTCTTTCAGATAAGAAATGGTTTATGAATTCCTATGAAGTGTAGGAAAATGCGTAATGAAAAATTATGCCATCAATAATGTAAAATGGAAGGAGAGAAATGGAATAAGTTAGGCCTTCAGCATATTATTTATGTAAAAGAGCTCTTCTAGAACCTCGTCTTGATAAACAAAGAAAAACTGTTTAAAACATTTATTTAATAAATCTTTATGTTTTCATTTTACTGGTGAAATAGGATAGGCAGTAATTAGCAAAAGAGACTGAGTAAAGCATCGTGTCTTTAAAAGCAGCAAATATGAATTACTTTGGCAGGTTTAAGTCTAGGGTCCAAAAAGGGAAAAACTCACAAGGTATTGCTCTTTCCATTGTAATACTTCTCATTAGTAGAAACACAGTAGAAGACACTTATACTTACTTATTTCTGGAGGTAATGCTGTTTGCACAGGTGACATAGCAATTTTTATGCTCAATGGCACACTCATCAGTGATACAAATAATTGACTTAGGACTATGTATTAGCCTGCCTGTAAAAATTATACTCAGTAAATGTGCAGGAAAAAAAGAAAGGGCTAGAATAAAAATACAACATGGACAACTTTTCAAGAGTGAATATATTCTGTTGTAGTTTATTAGGAAATTCAGTCCTAGCCTTACCCCTGCCAGAGTATGTCACATTTTTCTTTGAGGTGGGATACAGTTCCTGTGTGTTGACAACTGTTGACTCCCTCAGAGTGTAATCAGCTGGAAGGAAGGGCATAACCTGATTCAATGTCAGCAGAAGGGATGACCAGAGCTCTTCTAGCTCATGATAGTAGAGGATCAAAGCCAAGAGAGCCCCAGTTACCTGCTTTGGTTAACTATTTATGCAATGGCAAGCTATAACAAAATTAATATGAAGAAATATAGGCAGCAGTGTTCAAAAAAGACAAAAGATTTTACAAGGTAATAAAATAGTGTTGGTCTTTAGTAGCTTTTAGGACTGTTTTAAGAAGACTGTATGCTAAAGGATGTATTGGAGTTATTAATAATATACTAAAACTGTGTAGGATGTGAATATAGGATGTGGCAGCAAAGACTGGATCATTCTTGACTTTTCTTGAAGAGTCAAGAAAATGTCAGTAGTTCAAATACCAGTAGTTATTTACATATTGCACTTTAAACACTACTTTCTATCTGCAGGACTCATGAGTGAGGCAGCCCACACTCTAGATAGGCCTGCAGAGATGAGTGAAGATGGCTGGAAGCCATAAAAGTGGATTAAATGAGGTTTGCTCCTGTTTTAGTTCTTCCTATATAACCCGAGAGTGATCTCTATAAGCTTAAGACTTTTTTTGTACTGCAGCATTCTTATGCTACGGTCAGGGGTTGTGCCTAATTCTGATAATTAGCTCTCTGTGGTGGAGGCCCTCAAGGGGGAAAAAAAGTCTTTTTAAAGTCAGTCAACCACCATTTTATGAATGCAATCTCTTTAGAAATAAATAACCAGATTTAAGGTATTGCTTCTGTATTAAATGGATCGCCATGAGTTCGGATAAAAGAAGAAAACATTGCTTGGAACTTTAACGGTGCCCAAGGACAAAAAAACTGCATCACCATTCTGATGCTAGTGTTTAATGCAAAATTATATCTTCGGTTGGAAAAGAGCACTTTGTCTGACACAGAGCTTTTGTTTATTATGTTTATTAGGGCTTACCAGGAAAGGTGGTTAATGTAGGGCGATAAGAGCATTATTAATTTCCTTTGACAAATGGCTCTCAGATATTTTCCATTGTGAATTGTGCATTAAACTGCAATTTCTTTCATGAATTTCCTTTTCTTAGAGCTATGCGATACTGATTCCACACCTATCATACGGCAATTCTAATGCTCATACACAATGAAGTGGCATAAAGAGTGCTAAGAAAACAAGATTATAATAAATAAACATAAGGCTAAATATTTTTGTGGTCACGCTTCTTCAAAAAAGCCATAGCATTATGAAGCCTGAAGTAATTCTAAAACACATACCTAATACAGATACGTTAAAAGAAAGTATTGACTTTACTTACCAGTATAATATTTGGTTTGCTTTGATTCTAAGATCTACCAGTGTTACAGATACTCCTTTCAGCTGAACTAAAGCTCAAAGATCTGCTTTTCTGCAGAAGAGGCAATATCAGTGTAGGCTTCTGTCCTTTTACTCCTGGCAGCAATTTGCAGAATAGTAAGAAAGAGGGACAAATATTCAGATGAGATACTTTGATTAGAGAAACTATTCTCTGTCATTCTTACCAAGAAATCAGAAAGCATTTAGTTGAAAATAGCTGTAATAAAATATCAATTTAATGAGTATTTCTAGCTGACATAATTAGTTTAACAGCAAATCTCTAAAATCTGAAAAACTCTAGTTTTTGTCAATTAAAGTACAAATTTTTGAGCTAAACATAACCAAATCCTGTTAATGTGGAATTTGTATCAGCAAAATAAATCAAAACGGGAAGCCTTCAGGACATGGAGAACCAGTTCTTCAATTTTCTTCAGAAAAAAATTTTGAAATAGATTATATTTTACTGGGATGGACGAAAAGTACCTGAACCTAGTCTGAGGGGCTGTGAGATGTTTTGCAGTGATCCCTTTCACTCAGACAGCGTCTTGCCAATTTTTTAAACCTTGAGGAGATATCTAGATATGAGGTTCTATATACCACATTCTCTCTGAAGACCAACAGCTTCCCAGGTAAGCACCATTTCATAGAATCATAGAATGGCCTAGGCTGGAAGGGACCTTAGAGATCATCTAGTCCAACCTCCCTGTTTTGGGCAGGGACGCCACCTCTCGACTAGACCAGGCAACACATGGGGACCGAGCGGGAATCGAACCCGTGACCTCGGTGTTGGTCATTGTTGTCAGCATCGCGCTCAAACCACTGATTTCTAGCTGCCATTTTCACTACTTCAAGAGGCCAAGTATAAGGCAGTATCACCATGTACCCCTTAGCAGCCCTTAACCCCATAGCACCACTCTCCATGACTAGGCTTTGTTTAATGGTACAAGTTCTATGAGAGGAAGGTCTTCACTGTGGTGTTCAATGCTGCAGGATATTTCAAGAAAAGCAAGTCCATTCAGTTCCTTATGAGTATAAATTATCTAAGTCAGGCTTAATAGTGACTGCAGTAGCTCTGTCCTGTAGAAGGAAAGAGTACATGTGGATGATAGAGTGCCCATGAGCGAGATATTACTTGTGTTGTAAGACTGGACAATGGAAATATCCCACTATGTTCCATGACATGAAGTTAGAGGTCTTTTCCACCACTTTAGAATATAGAGGCACCAAAACGGTCCCAAGGTCTGGCAAAGCTGTGCTTTTTCTCTTTGAAGGCAAAGAGCTTTGCCAGCCCTGCCACTGTTACCAAGCAAGGGACTCCTGGAAGTTTCTGCTGCCGGCATGGCTGGAAATCTCTCGGGACTGTGCTTTCTGGAAATAATGCCAAGTCCAGATCCAAATCCTTTTTGTATCAGCACAGTAAAAGAAGTGAGCTTGCAAGTATTCAAAACAGTGCAAAGGAGTCCTTGCTGTGGAAATCATGCTGAGGTAGAGAAATTCTTGGTAATTAAAGCCAGACAAACTGCAGACAAGTGAAAGAAATAGGAATCATCTGCAATGGACTCTGTGTTCATTCTTGCCTGAGCATGTTGCCCCCTCCCTTCGAGGTGTTGAAGGCCAGGTTGGATGAGGCCTTGAGTAACCTGTGCTGGGTGAGAGGCGTCCCTGCCCATGGCAGGGAGATTGGATCAGATGATCTCTAAAGTCCCTTCCAGCCTAGGCCATTCTATTATTCTATGACAATCTGTCATCTCTCACTATCCGTGAGTCTGGATTTGTTTTTATTTTCTATCAAACTAAGGCATTTTTGTACAATTTGAGTAAATTTTTCACTTAAGGTTTCAGTACCTTTTAGCAATCAATACAGTAGCCCATATACTCTTGAGCACTTAACCCCTGTACGGTTTTCATGTCCCACATAACTTCTTTGATTTTTCAGCATTTCTCTTCAATATCTTTTAATTTCAACTGCAAGAGAGAAGATGGTTGTTTGAGTTGGAACAGAAAGTTTCAGTACATGTCTTCTCTGTTATTCTAATATAAGTGTAAAGGTTATCCTCACCCACGACAGCTCATAATATTGCTTTCTTGTCTTTTGTTACCTATAATTCAGGAACTATATGGGAATACTATAATACTGACTGTAGAGCATTGAACAGTCATCTAAGAAACACAGTTTTCAGGAAATTCAAAAGTTGGGGAGATTTGAATGAGCAAGTGCTGGAAAGCTCCAATTACTATTATAGTCACCCTGTCAATTACTGGTGTCCCGGTATAAATAATTATAATGTAAGGCTGAAAGAGGGGAGAGAGAAAAGTAAGTGGCAGAGGAGCAGGCAGAACTCAGAGAAAAAAAAATTGGGAACATAAGACTCTAAATAGAAAAAGAATAATGTTTACACAAAAGGAGTTAAAGGAAGGTCAGATTAACTCTGGGATTTATGAGCACTAACAGGAAAATAAAAGATCAAAAAAGAGGGTTATTAAAGTTCTTATATGCAAATGGAAAGAGCTTAGCAGCAACGATAAGAGAGCTGATGGCATACACACATTTGGAACTTGTGTTATTGTGGGAATATACCCACTGGGCTAAAAAAATAACAAGAATGGGGAGATTACTCTAAAAGGAGATAGAGTTTTTAGGAGACAGGGAGGGAGGGAATGGAGGGCAGTGTAGTGGGAATGTTCAACAGTATTGCAAAGAATAATTCATAAATGATATAATGATGTTGAAAGATAACTTATTGTTGTATTCCAATAGTCCTCAGTGCAGTGGATGAGTGAACTTCAAGTTTCAGTGTGTGTTTGTGTATTAGTGGCCAACCCAACCTTAACCCGACTCCTCCCCACAGCAATCCCCACTGGTGCTGCAGAGCAGGCGGCACTGGGGATGCCCCAGGCTCAGCAGCAGCGGGAGTTGGATACGGGAGGTGGATTAAGGAACTCAGGATCCAGATCAAAAGCAGATCAGACGATGTCCTCTCTGGTGACCAGCCGCTGAAGAAAGAGAGCAAGAGAGAAACTAAACTCTTGTGATCACTCAATCTATACTGAATATGATGTATATGGAATGGAATACTCTCGTTGGTCACCTGACCTGTCTATTACCCCCTGGAGGTCCAACCTTTTACTTCCTTGTGACCCCTTCTACTACCTGGCACCCCCAGCATGGCACACAAGAGCCAGCAGTGGCCTCAGTCACTATAGGAATAAGTATGACAGTAGAAGTGCAATTCTACTTGTTATAGCTACTATTTTATGCGGCAGTAATGAGCTATATGTCCGTAAGAGTTTTACTCCTCAAAGGTCTAAAGCTGACTTATTGAATGCCTTTGCTCCCATAGACTTAACATTTGAAGGGTCCTTCATTTTCTAAATCATTCAGTTATTTGGGAAAAAAAGTGCACAGACAGCAAGGACTCATCTTCAGAAGAGGTAGTGTAAATAAAGTGAAACTTATCTGAATAATCTGGAGCATTATAGATGAGGCAAAACAAGGATATATTACTCAAAAGGAAAAAAAGAGTTCTTCCTTTGATAACTGACTTTTCTGAAAGATGAATATGCATAGTAGTTATCCTAAAAACAAAAAAAAAAGAATATAATGAAGAAAATAAGGGAGGAGAGCAGGATCAGCACTTGGGGGTGCTGGCTAATCAAACCCAGCAGTGTGAAGTTCCTCTGCCTACCAGCCCAGTCTTCCATGCGGAGGAGTCACACGTTGAAGGACAGTGTCATCTCTCATCAAATTTCCTGGGATAAGCAGCACATCACCTTGTTCAAGCTCTTGAAATCAAGATTATGTTGATCTATGGTAGGTGGATTTACCACTTTTTTTAGCTTTAGTATTAAACATAGAAGTAACAAAGACAAATCAGATTCTGAGCTGCATCACAACTTTATCTGTGCTATTAGTGTCAAGTTGTGATCAGCCAGTCTGCTCAGCATTATCAGGCCACATGTGGAGTACTCTGACCAGTTTCAATCCCTAGAAGCCAAGAAAGATATGGGCATACTGGAGAGGGTCCAAAGGAGGGCCACGAAGATTATCAAGGCACTGGAGTACTTGCCTGTGAGGAAAGACTAAAGGAGTTTGATCTTTTCTCCCTGGAGAAGAGAAGGCACAGGGGCACACCTCATCACAGTGTTCTAGTACTTAAAGGGTGGCTACAAAGAGGATGGAAGCTTTCTCTTTACCAGGAGTTGTGTGGAGAAGACAAGTTGTATTGAGAGAGGTTTCATTTCAATATAGGAAAGATTTTTTTATACAGTGGGAACAGTCATTCATTGGACCAAATTTCCTAGGAATGTGGTAGAGTCCCCATCACTGGAGGCTTTCAAGATGCAATTGGACAGGCTGCCAGACAATCTCATGTTTGCTCCCTTTTCCACAAAATGTTGGACCAGACAATCTTTTGAGATCCCTTCCAACATGTCTGATTCTATGATATCCTGTGGCAACGATTCCATGATTTCATTACTATGGCTTTGTTACATGGAATGAACTATGAAACTATTCATGGAATGAACTATGAACTGTGAAACTATGAAACTATCCACGGAATGAACTAATGAAACCATCCACGGAATGAACTAATGAAACCATTACTATGGTTTCATTACACGGTTTCATTACTATGAAAAGGTACCCCCCTTTAAATCTTTTGCTACACAATGAATACATGTTTCCTGTTTATGTACCTTATGAATAATTCATGATTTTATAAATCTGTGTCTTAATCATCTTTTTTCCTATACGAAGAGCTCTAATCAACATAAGCCATTCCTTACCTTTGATCTCACTAGCTGCCTTTCTTCTATAGTTCCCTGTATGTTTTTAGTGATAGGGAACAGCAGAACTGTACAGAGATTCTCAAAGGGTGGGCAAACCATCGAGCTGCAGTATGGCACAACAGTATTTCCTGCTTTGTGTGGTGGTCATTATTGTTTGGTTCTTCCTAATGATTCCTAACATTTATTTTGCTCTTTTGGCTGCTATTCAATACGAAGCTCTTATTTTCATAAAACTGTTAGCCATAACTCTGACGTCTTTTTCCCACATTGCAATCTCCAATATAGAGACTATCTATGTTTATTTATAATGATATTTTTCCTCAAAATGTACTACTTCGCATTAATGAACATAGAAATTCATCTGCCATTTTTAAATCTTTTTTATGTTTACTCAGTAATATAGTCAATTTTTTTAGCCAATCTGTTCTAATAAAACCCACATTTTCATAAACTAAAGAAAACTGTTTGTGCTCTCTGCACCAGCTACATCCTAAGAGTGTGAGATCAGAGCAAGCTGAGAAGAATGTTGGAAAAAAGAATCTGAGAAAGAAATATGTATGCCTAGGTTTTCCAGGGCTTCTCTTCATAGAAAATCTATTTGCCGATTCCAATTTGGCATAAAGATAACCTGTAAGTCTCACTTGTGACTGTGAAGCTGGCACTACCGAAAAGTACAGATTAGGACCATCCTATATGATGTCTGAAAAGTGTTTTTTCATAGAAATTGATACATAAGCCAAGTATGAAAAATCATATATATATCATCTTAAGACCTTGGATAGCCCAATTTTACAAGAGACATTACATCATTAACTTGAAGTTCTCCGAAAACCTAGATTTAACAGCTAAATTGTACATCTGCAGTGAGGTTAGCCTCATGGATTATCAGCATAGAGCAATTCAAAGAGAAAGTACTAAATTTTATGTTTTGAGGAAAAATTCCTCATCTGTGTTGAAACACCTAACTCATTATGAGAATTATATTTTCTAGATTAAAGCACCATGGAAATGGATTAATCTAATCCATCCAAGGCATTCTTAAAGTGGCCAAAGAGGGTAGAATTCTTCTCACCTAGTTTTAGATAGTTGCAATAAAGACACTTAGAAACTTTATAATCGCTATCTAATGTTACTGTCATGAGAGAGATATACTTTCTAAGGTGTGGATCACCTGACCTGCTTCAGCAAAGGGTGAATCTCACTCACCTTCTATTAACTATATTGACCATATCCTCAGTGACCGTAAGGGGATCTGTGGGAATTGGCTCAACTGGAGCCCATTCCAGACAGAAATTAAGCCAATACTCTGCAGCAGCTATTCTAGGCTGTAAAGCATACTAAAGAGCATTCAAAAAGTTAATATTTTTCAATCAAAATAAATAACAGACTTCAGAAAGAAAGAAGGTAATGGTTATTGAAGCAAGAGGCAAAGATAAGTAATAATTAAGTACTCTAAGAATGCCACTCCATTTTGCATTCAGGCAGAAATCTGAAATACTTGTAGTCTTAGGCTGGAGTTTAAGACATACACTTTTACTGATAGTTTTAATGTGCTTGTCTTCCTGCTCTGCAGGAAACATATTAGTGAAAAAATGTCAGATATGGTCTCACTGGAGATTTAGTCAAATTAATTTATACAAAGATCCAACAATTGCAAGGGAGTAATAACGGCAAAACTACTGTTGGAATAAAATTCTCTTCATTAGTCTGGGTAAATTAGAGGAGTGATCTTTATTTTCTCTGTATAGATTCTGAAATTTTTTTTTCAGTTTTATCTCTGAATTTTCTGTTAGGCTTCTTTTGATTTTAGCCTAGCTTCTGGAGGAGTAACGACTGTTTAATTATGTTGACAGATTTTCTGCTCTTTCTTCCCATATTTTTTACACAATTTTGATAGAATATAACAAAAATCTCAGTGAAGCTAAGCTCCAAAAACCTCTCCAAAATCAGGGAAAGAAGAGAGACTTATGCTTGAAAGTCTGCAGTAACAATGTAATTCCTGTTAGACACTGGAGAATTGATGCAAAAAAAAAAATATGACAAAGTGTCATGGATCGTCTTCTTGAGTAACCATTTGTACATATTTTAGTTATTTTGTTGAATATATTCCTAATATGTTTATCAAAACTAATATGAAATATCTCTGGACTTTCTGTATCAAATGTAAAATTAAAAAAAAATCTTAATATCATGAGCATTTGTAACTAAATACCTGGTTCCTGTTTGGAGCATTTTACTAGAAAACAAATAAATGCAAATGCAGTCTAAGATACCAGTCACAATGATGGGAATGATCAGTTGACACCACATCTCCCACAGTCTGAGGACAATAAATAAATCTCCTACCCATTCTACAGCCAATACATATGTCATTGTTAATTTCCAAAAGCTAAAAGTAGTACACTAGAAAAAACAATCAGACAAAAATTAAAGCAATGGAAATGACACAAATTCCTCCACAGTATATTTGTTTGGGGGGGTTGTTTGAGTTTTCTGCATATGCTGCTGAATTGCTGCCAAAAAGCAAAGTGGCAGATTAAATTTCTCTGGATTTGCAAAATGTCTTCTAACTCTTTGGATGTGCTTCAGTGTCTCCTGTCAGATTAAAAATCTTATGTTCTTAAAGCATGAAAACCATGAAATAAAACTGAGTGACTCTGTCACCCTGAGGACTTACTACAGTCAGTAACACCAGTCTTGATCTGACAAAAACTCAGACAAGCAAGGACACTGAAATATTCCCAGCTCTTAATTTTTAGTCATTAAAAAAACGGTTCAAATTCTTAATTTTCTTTTTTTTTGTAAGTGTCACACAGCAAAGCTGATCCAGAAATAGGAAAGAGGCCTCTTGAATTCTGATATATATTCTGAATAGATAGACAGACTCCTGGAACCGACTCAGCAAGATCTACTTTCCCAGAATGAAGAACATTCCCCAATGCCTTGGGAAACCTGCAGGACTATATCAGGGCATGGTGTCACCAGTGCAAGTCAAAGTATCTGAACTTTTGTATTGGATCAGGCTGAGGTGGAGTCAATCTTCCCATAGCAGCTCTCTCAGTGCTGGTTGGTTTTGTTTTTCTCCTTGGAGTGGTAGCTAGAAGGGTGTTGATAGCACCCCAGTGTTTTGGCTACTGCTGAGCAGTGCTCACACAGCACCAAGGCTGTGGTTTTGGGTTTTTTTTTTTCAACGTTCCCCCAACAGTAGACTGGGGGTGGGTAACATCTTGGGAGGGGATACAGCCGGGCCAGCTGACCCAAACTGACCAAAGGGGTATTCCATACCATATGACGTCAGCTCAGACATAAAAGGGAGAAGGAAGAGGGAAGTGGGGGGGGCATTCGCTGTTTTGTCCTTGTCCTCCCGAGCAACCGCTGTGCGTTCTGGAGCCCTGCTTCCTACAAAAGCGGCCGGACATCGCCTGCTGATGGGAAGTAGAGAATAATCTTTGTTTTGCTTTGCTTCCGCGCGCGGTATTTGCTATTGCTTTATTAAACTGCTTTTTTCTTAACCCACGGGCCTCTTTTTACATCTTCCCTCTCCCCTGTCCATCTAAAAGGGGAGTGATAGAGCGTCTTTGGTGAGTGCCTGGCCTCTGGCCAGGGCCAAACCACCACAGTCCTTTTTGGGGCCCAACGTGGGGCAGGACAACAGCAGTTTAC
>NW_009718373.1:0-270 GCF_000703405.1 Apaloderma vittatum
GCGAGCTCCCAGGCCTGCACCAGGCGATGGGGCAGGTAGGCGTCCTTCTCCCGGCAGTACTCGGCGTGCAGCTGGACAGATGTGGAGAGTAGGGGGCAAAGCAGCCGTGACCCCCATGCTGGTACGTACTCTGCTTTTAGGCTCCCTGCAAACTCACCCAGCCCCTCTAGACAGTCCCTTTGGGGTCTGGCTGACCCCCCTGCCTTCATCTCACCCCTCCTACGTTCAGCCTGGGATGTTCACCCCAGTGCACGGCCAGGTTGAGGGGTC
>NW_009718373.1:487-938 GCF_000703405.1 Apaloderma vittatum
TTGCCGCAGAACCAGGCCCGGTGCTGGAGCTGCCGGAGGGGAAGGGGAGCAGGTCAGGGCTGGTGAGGGTCCGCGGGGCCAGATGCCACAGCGCCGCGTGCCCCCCAACCCTACTCACCATGTAGGGGTACCCATTCAGGGAGTACTGGTAGAGGAGGGTGTCCAGGATGGGGAACTTGGAGAAGACGCAGAGGCCGCTGCCGATCACCCCGCTGCAGGAGGGGAAAAGCACAGTGCAGTGTGGTTCTCTCCCCGCAACCTCTGCCTCCCCCAAAACCCGAGCCAAGGGAGCTCCCCGGATCCCAGCGTGGTCCCTCGAGCATCCCGCTCTCCAGGCACGAGGTCTCTCATGGTGACAGAGGTGACCTACAGCACCCAAAACAGTCTCTCCATGTGGAAAACACCGAGGACGTGGCACAGCCCTGCCACTGTCCCTCGGACAGCCCTGGGG
>NW_009718373.1:956-1215 GCF_000703405.1 Apaloderma vittatum
AGGTAGTGGGAGAGGGGGTAGCAGCCTCTGAGCTTTGCCTTCAGCTGGCTGTAGTCCTGCTCGCTCCACACCTGGAGAACAGCAGGATGGGCTGAGAACGGGTGCGCTGAGCTCGCAGGCTGAGAACGGGTGCGCTCAGCTCATGGACTGCCCTCACCTCCTGGAGAAGCGCCAGATCGAAGCATTCCCGGCGCAGAAAGTCCCCGATGAGCCCGACACGCTCCTGCCGCCTCTTGCTCAGGTAGCGGATGGGCCCGCC
>NW_009718374.1:0-49295 GCF_000703405.1 Apaloderma vittatum
CCTAACATTCTGTGATTCTGTGATTCTTAAGCAACTGTGAAGGAACGAGATACAGCGTGGGATGGAGATGATAAACAAGTAGTTGGTTCTTCTTCCTAAAATCCATCAGTATTTCATTTTCATCACAAGGCACTAATATTCACATATCTCCTAAGTTCAGCAAAATAGCATAGAGTGCTATTTTTCAGGCAGCAAATGCCGATGCATCAACTTGTGTTCAGGTTTCCTTGCCAATCACAGTGGTAGGAAATTAACTTTGTAAGAAATGAAGGCTAATTTCTAAACAGAATTTCCACCGAGGGTGAATGCCATATCTTATGGTCACAGAAGTCATGCACAGTGTGCACGGTACTGACATAAGAAGCCGGTCTGATTCCTCTCCAGGGTTTTTGGGTATTACAGCCTTCCCCCTCGGGAAAGGTGAGCTCAGTGTCTGGTAGAAGTGGCGGGTCGCCAGAGCAGCAGGCCTCAGCAGAGTGTCTGGTCATCATCAGTGGCACGAGGCACTGCAGGGAAAACAATTTCTCTCACTCCTCTGGTGACAGCATCCCTGTTTATAGGGTGTCCACAGATTCTCTTAGGAGAGACACTTTAGATGTTCAGAGTCTTTCTGGGCCTGACTCTGGTGCTCAGCCTATGTCTCTAGCGCTCATTGTAGTCCCAAGTACTGTTATTCTGTTTTAGGGATTTTCTCCAGACTTGGGGTGTTGACAGTAACCTGCACCCACTACAGAAGGCACAATGCAGCAGTTAGCTTTGCTAACATAGCTCCAGTGAATCCCTCATACAATGTAAGCTATATCAGAAAAAAAAGACACTTCTTTGCTATTACTTCACCTGCATTGAGAGTTTTGCAGCTGTAGTTACTGTGGTTTTCCTTCCCACATTCCTAACTGAGACATGAAACAACTTTTTCTTTCAGAGGAAATCATCTTATTTTTAATCCTTTTTGCATCTTGTGGGGCTGTTCGCTGGAATACGTAGGATTTGGTTTTATTTCCCTAGAGAAGTTCAGGAAAGTTTGGCTAGATTCTGAATTACAGCTGACCTAAAATGTGATGTGAGCTCTCATATACTACAGTGTTAAAAATACAGTGTGAATAAAAATACAGTGTGACTCATTAAGAAGCAAATAACTCTGGTTCCAGGTTTATGGTTCTAACTGGAAAAAATGAAAGACAGTAAACTCAAAGTGGTATTTCAGCCTTGATGCATTTTCAGGGTACCTGGAAAGGGGAGAAGAAATAACTAAATTCAGCTGTTGATTGTACTATGAACAAGAGATGCAGTATAGTTTATTGCTATTGATAAAATAACGATAACATCAACAGCAATAGTACCAAGAGTTTACTGCTACAATATACTTTTCTTTGTTGCATTTCTTGGAGTGAAAAAAAGGGTTGTATTTGATGAGCTTTAATCTGTAAAACTACCTGACTACTCTTGTGCACAACGGAGTAGAACAGAGAAAAGCAAATATCTTAGTTAAGAAGAATATAATGGACATCATCTTGCTTAGTCTAGCAAAATACGGACAAATTAGTGGGGTAGGGATGCAAATACTATAAGTAAGCACACCAGAACATAACACTGGGAAAGGAAGAGAATACTTAAGATGAAGGACAACGTTCTATATATACCTAAAAATAGGTAAGAACTGGTCAAGAATAAATCTGTGCTGAAAGCCAGGTTTCCAAATCCCTGAGAAATTTGGAACCGTGGCCTTCTAGAGAAAAATTCTCTCATTAGTTTTAAAAGAAAGCTGGATATGTTTGTGAAAACAATTGCACAGGAGATACTCCCTGCTCCAACATTTTTATTTTCAGCCCTTCCTTTTGGATGTAGCATGGAAAGATCTCAGAAGTACACAGGAGAGATATACACTTTGGGATGAGTTACAGGAGAGGGTTACCATAGAGTTACAGGAGGGGTTGTGTGCACCTCTTGCACATCTGTCAGTAGGAGTTCAAACATGGCCTTACTCAACCTCAGAGTTGTTATCTGTTGAATAAAGCTAAACCAAAGTTTCAACAAGTGAAAAAAAATCACTTGTTCCTCCCTATCCTGTATTTTAGTTACTTGTTTCTTTCCATGGTGTATTTTGTCCCCAAAGGAAAGAAGCCGGGAATGTACTCCCTTGGCAGGAAAGATAAAAGGGAGAAACTATCACTTTTGAAATGACCTTGCTGAGTTCCTCCGTGACAGTGTTAGTCTACATCTATCAATTGCAGAGATTTAATTATCAATACTTGTGTACAGGAGTGCAAGCAACCCTCCCTAGTATGTCTGGACAGCAACAAGAGAGGAGAAACAAAATACCTAACTGAATGGGAGCTGGTGAATCTGAAGAGTCATTGGAGAATCAGACCTGCCAAACCTTTGCTACATCAGACCACTGAGGTAAACCGTTTTCTTACTGCCAACATCATTCCTCAGGCATCAGCTCCGGTGAGGTCATTAGCCTGAACAAGGTATTCCTCTCAGCAGAATTAAGTTACAGTCTCCAAAAATTCAGACATCATGACTCAGGCCTCTTAGAGGCACAAGTTTTATCTTTAAAAGGCCTTAGATTTGTTAGGTAAGTGTGCGTCTAATCTGATAAAAATTTAAAAGCTGTTTTACCAGTCTTTTCACATAAAAGATCAGGACAGATTAGGAAATACCTAATCCTTACAGTGAGATTCTGACAATGCTGTAGGCAATGGGAGTTCTGCTAATGACTTCAATAGACCAGATGCCTCTTTTCTTTCATCTCAGGAACTCTTGCTACCGGTGAATTAAAGCCTCGTTTGTGAATTACAAAGGAAAAGTAGTTCTCTTCCTTTGTAGTTGAAGAAATTGGCGACCAAAGCATCAATTTGAAAGAAATTTTTACCCTGTTAAAAAAAAAAAGTGGGGAAAGTAGAGAAGGGGAATTACAGTTTCTCAGCAGTTATTAAAATTAAATTAAATTAACTAAGACGTTATTTCTTAGACCCTATGGAAGCAGAGTACATTTGGAGTTTATTGCAGACAAGCAAACAAGCAATCCAGGAGATGTTTCTTTGATAAATAAGATGATATTGTGACTCATTTTTACATGTCTATTGGACTACCTCACTGTGTAACTTGTTGTCTGGTGGGCTGCCTCTCCCATGAAAACTCTGGTAATTAATGCAAGCTCACCAAAAGCCCTAGATGTTTTCTATGGTGAAATGTAATGCTAATGTCAACATTTACATCCCCAAACAGAGCTTCTCCACTGCTTCTTCAGTGCTGCAGGGAAGATGGTAGCAAAAAAATATCTCAGTGCAGTAGGATCTTGAGAGAAAGATCTCCACATTGAAAAGGGTGCAGCTCAGAAGCTAGAGATAAGGATTAAGGTGATGTAAATAGTTGAGCACCTATAGCCATTCACTAGTGGTAGTGAAGTGGGACACTTCTGAAGGTCTTTATAAGTAACAGGAAGACATGGCTTTTGGAGTAACTGGATGGAGCACCTCAGATACTTGTCTTTTTAGTTCATCGGCACAGTCATTTCTACAGGGCACAAGGGCTGTAAGGGTTTCATTTTGTAAAACCGTAAATCAATTCCATAAATTCCTTGTGATCTGGAGATGGAAAACCAATGACAGAAAAGAAACAGCTTTTGAAGCTTATGCCGAGGTATGAAAAGCTTTTTGAGGTATATGGTCTTCCTGTGATCCACTAGAGCATCAGAGCAGCCAAGGCCAAAGCCACAGAGGAACAATGTCTGGGATGCAAATTTGAATATGCTGGCTCTGTCAAAATATGTTCCAAAGACCAGCATCAGTTTCAAAGAAGCGTGGAGAATGGAGAATATTTGCACTAGCTGCTGGCAGGACACCATGAAGTTCAGGTCACATCTGTCTCAGTCACAAATCTGGGTGGCAAGATGATGGGAAGGGATGGAGAATCCAGTGTTACTGCTTGTACTGCAGTTACGTCACTGTGGACATAAACAGGAAAAAGACATCCTCCCAGGCTGAGCAGAGAGCAAAACCAAGTTTGATTTAGTGCTAGGGCAGGATCCAATGGCAACTTTGCACCTCACCCAATCTGGCTCAGCCTGTCTCAGGGCGGTATACCACGACAACACCAGCTTCTGCTGGCAAAGACCAAAGGCTCCTCATGAAGACCTTGCTACCTGTGAGGTGTTGGGAGATGTTCTGTCAGTTTTGAGCTTTTGAGGTCAGCTTCTGGTTGCAAAAAGAAGAAGCAGGGGAAAAAGTTAGAGGGGAAGTCCATTCTAAGTGTGGAGGCTGAAGATTGATCAAAATGGGTTGCAGAAAGGGACACTAGGAGCTGCCTGAAGGAAACTGTGGAACAGAGAGTTTGCACTGCTCTTCCTGTTGTCAGGGCTGAGGAAGATCTAGCACCAATAGCAGTGCTGCACAGGTTTTGACAAAGCAAAAGTTCTGATCTTGGCACACGGTAGGTATATGTATCCACAGTAACGTGCACATCAACAATGTCTCAAAGAATAATCCGGGTTTTCTAATTGCTGTTTAAAATAAGTTATTTTGCTAACTATTTTAAAAACATACAACTGAAGAGTACAAATGGCATCACAATTTTGAATTACAGCTGCTATTTGAAATTTTCTTCTCCAAGAAAAAAATTGCTGTTCTCTGTTGAAGCTATCTGTGCTATTGCTGGAGGTGTCCCTCGCTATCTGTTTTAATTGATGTACAAATTGAGGGACGGGAACAATTATTTTCTGAAAATTGTTACTCATATGGAATTTCATCTTTAATTCTGATACACTGAATTTTAAAAATAAAATAAATGACAGTGACTAACAGAAGCTTATTTAGCATTAGCTACCAAACTATTGAAAGCTATTTTACATTAGCAAGTCCTTCTGTGAGTCTTTTCATAGTGTATTTTATCAGGAACTGGATTTTACAGCTGTGCCTGATATAAGAGATCCCTCCAAACATGAGACAGGAATAGGCCAGCCTGAATGCTGAAATTGTGGCCGAACTCCATTTATTCAGTAATTTGTTAACAGGCTAAAGTGCCCACATATCTCCAAGGGAATAAAATGCTATTTCTACTTTGTCCCAAATAATTACATACTGTTGAGCAGTCACTGCATCCCACCCCAAAGCTGGCTTTCCAGGTTTCTATGCAATGTTTTGAGACTATATTATGTTCAAGTACTGTGTGATCCTTCAGTACTAAAAGTGTCATCTAAGATTAGCATCCATCCAAGTCATTTGCTTTGGCCATTCTTGCTCCCATTCCTTGAGTTTACAAACCAGCTGGAGTGCATGACACTGAGAAAAGAAGGAACAGTATGAACAGCAATTGCCAGAGCCAATTCTCATTTTCTAAACTGGCTTGCTCATAAATAACCGGAAATCAGACACCACCGCAGAAAGTGACATATTTTTCCCTTGCAAACATCTGGACAGAGTGAGGGGAAGGGGTAGCTGTGCTTTATCTCTCCAGAGCATTGCTGGTAGAGGAGCTGTAGGAAGCTGCTCATGGAGCTTTCATGCAGGGTTGCTCTCCAGCCCAAGAGCACAGTTCCCACCACTGACTGCATGTAGTCTTCGTGTACCTTCTCCTCCTGTCCCATGATTTTGAATAGCTGAAGTGACCGAGCTTTTGTTCATGTGCTCCTGTATTTCTACAGGATGCCAGTAGAGGGCAAAGACGACTTTAGGCTTGGTGTGAGAAATCACACAGGTTGCCCTGGAGAGCAGAAAGACTACCAGAGTTAGAGCAAAAGGCAAAAATGAATGAGAGTGTGGGAAAAAGAGGTGTCCCAGGACTGCTTTCTTAGCTCCTTCTCCTGTCTTGTGAGCACAATTTCCCTGCGACACAGCAAGGCACCATGAATCGCCGTGGTGAGCCCCACATTGCCGTGAGAGCATCACAGGTCCCAAGGGGCTCTCAGCCTCAGACCTGGAAAAGTCCACCTGTCCTCAGCAGGACAGATGTGTCCCCACCATGCCTAGGAAAGGGACAGGGCCGGCTGCTGCATCTGTTGTGAACAGAGGCCACTCTCTTACATCGGTCCAAACCCTCATTTCTTCATCAGCTTTCCCTCTGTGTTTCCTGAATGGCCTGCTTAACACAGGCTACAAGGAAGGGTCTTCCATCAGCATCACCTGGGACCTCGTGGCAGCTGAATGTTTCCCACTTCTTTACCAGGAAAGCTTAAATACAAGAGTAAATCATTTTTCTTGGCTCTAGTCTGGGGAAATGTAATTAGCTGTAATAAAAACAATTTTAAAGGCCTTGTAATCCAAGTAAGCAAAAAAATTAAGACTCAGAAATGCAGATCTTATTTAGATCCTCCCTCTCAGCTGAGTAAAACATGTTTTATATCGGTATTTCAGATGTTCTCTAACATACCTTAACAATGTGATTTTTCTCTTTTCACTGCAATTTCGAACCATATGTCCAGCTGATTTATCAGTTCATTATAATATGCTTCTCTTCCATAAAAGCGAATCCTAGGTGTCCAAGGAGATTGTTTATTCCTCTGTTCCAGGATCAGAAATAGCTTAACATTTTGTAAAACTGTAGGAGTTTGTCTCAGGAGCTGATGAAAAATCGTTCACAAAAAAAAGAAAAAGCCAGGGATAAAATTGGAAGTGAATTGTAAATAAGCTTCTTGTTCTTTTTCCTGAGAGCTGTTTTTATAAAACTTCCCCACAGTCAGAGGTTTTGCCAGTTCTCTCACCCACAAAGGGAATGACATTCCTCTGTGACACTCGTTGCTACTTTTTGGCTGTATCTGTGCAAAGCATCTGTGCTACTCTTCAAGGCAAAGCCTTGCACAGAATTTGTTACCTCATTTTCTATCCCTTCTATTGAACAATGAGGTAAATTAGCAGGGACCTGCTACACAGCAGTGAAAGGCCACCAAAATCAGAACCCAAAGAACTGTAATCAAGGATTACATTTGTATCTTTATATGCACCACAACTGATGTACCCTACAACCACTTCATCTAAGTCACAAAAATCCATACATACGGTTGAAAAGCAATAGAAGGTGAATAACAAGTGGAAGGAAAAGCTAGGCAAGGAGGACACACTCTTCAAGGAGAAGCTGCTTGAAAAGAAGAATATGCTTGTTTCTTTTCAAGAAGAAAAACAGACAGAAGACACTAGCCCAGGCGTTCCAAACTTTGCCATAACAGAATTATAACCAAACACTCATCATTGGAAAAGGCAGCCAGACACTGAATGAAAAATTCCTATATAACATCATTTTCCAATGTCCTTAACAGCTAAGGAAGCTCAGGAAATAGAAACGATATGAAGTCTCCTTGGTTTTTTATTATTTGTATGTTTTTACTCTTTTTTATGTTAACACATTAGAGTCACATCAGGGCAGCCAGTTAATCTTGATAAATTTTATTTCTAAGATGCGGATGAAATATTACATCCAATTTCTAGCAGACACTAACTATACAATATAGGAATAATGTTAGGGAGGGATAAAGATAATCAGACCTCTTAGAAACGGACAAAAACTACAGAAATGTAAAGATGAAAGGAACCTCAAGAGATTACGGAATCTGCTCCTCTGTACTGTGACAAGACCACCGCTGACAGCTGTTTGCCTAAACTGTTCTCAAATCCTCAATACTTTGAAGTCTATGTCCATCTAGGAGAGTTCTGCTCTTACAGTTGGAAAGCATTTTGTGGCATCAGGCTCTGTCTTCTTTATTGCAATGTGGACAGACTTCTTATTTTTCTTCAGGGTTTTTCTCACTGAGCCCCCACTTAGCACTCTTCAGCAGTCCTTTACCCATCAGAAAATTCAAGTGTACTACCTGGTTTGTTTTCTTTTCTAGTCTGAATAAAACAATTTTTTCAGGCTTTTCTCGTGGTTTTCTCAAACATCATGCTTTCTTAAAATATTGCTGTTGTGATAGAGATTACTTTTGATTTGTCTACAGCTTCCTTAAAATCTGATGATCTGAGCCCATACCGGAGCCCATGCTAGTCCCACTCTCTGAGAGAGTGGAATAGTACTTCCCGTCTGTCACACATGCTACTTCTGTCAGACATCCCAGGAAAAATCCTTTTGGAAGCTTTCACACTTTTTTGGTGGGGTAACTTTTATACCTCCCAGATCCTTTTATGCGGTAGCAATTCTAATGCTATTCTAGATCTTTTATTTTGGGATAACTTTCCTGAGGTGAGAGGATGAGATTTTAAGAATTTCCTGGTATGGGCTCTATACTGATGTATGTTGCTTTGCTATTTTTTACTCATGAATTCTTAGTTTCTTCTTATTTTGCTGCCCAGAGGCCTCTGCACCCAGGGCAGCCAAAAATTAAAACTAAGAAGAGGACAGGAACTAATTATTTCTACTTGCTAATGAGAACAAAAATGATCATGCAATTAAACTTCAGAGAGTTGCATATTATACATAAGAAAAATTATATTACCTGGAAAAAAAAAAATCTGCTGAGGCGGCTGGTGGGAACACCACCAGCAGATCTCACCACACCTATGTCTAGCTGGCTGCTCACTGTCAGCACACTCTTGTACAGGTTTGCTTACGGCAAAATGTCGTAAAATAGGGAGGAAATTAATGTTGCTGATAACTGTCTGGACAGAGCAGTAGCACCTGCTATTCACGGTCTGTAATCAGCTGTCTGTCCCTACCTGAAATGTTTCCTCTATGCTCCCTGTACCATAATACACTAGAACTCCAGTATGGCACATGCTACCAGCTACATCCGTGCTATGAGAGTGTGCTGTTATGCATTACTAGCTTTCTATAGACTCCAATAACATGGATGGCAAATCTCTTGATGGAGGCTTCTGTGCAGCCATGGCGTGAGATTCCATTCCGGCTCCCACCCTCTCACCGGTGGTCTGGGGCCACTTACATTCAAATGTTATGAAATGTATAAATGATTCCTGACAAAGATCTATGATGTTTTTAAAGCCACAGTTTTGGCACTTATTGGGAATAACTGTCGCTGGAAAAGTAGCACATACGGATTCTTCTAGTGCTTAAAAAAATTCCTCGTGGGAGTTTTCTGTACTCTAAAGACCCGACATGTAGGCTGCCTAGGTTATATTGGTTGCCATCTGGCTCTCAGTCCCACTCTTTGTTTTCAGTCTCTAGGCCATTATGTCTTTAGTAAACAATCAAACATATTTTGTTCTATTCAATTTCTTTTCTTCTGTTGAATTGTTGAT
Source organism: Apaloderma vittatum (assembly GCF_000703405.1). Lineage (NCBI taxonomy): Eukaryota > Metazoa > Chordata > Aves > Trogoniformes > Trogonidae > Apaloderma > Apaloderma vittatum. Next base: position 9,186 of record NW_009718374.1, read on the forward strand.
TAGGAGCCAAAGGTTTATTTAGACAGGTGATAACTTTGCTGCTTACTCGGTGCAACTGGAACATAGTTTTAGGTCACATCTACATGACAAATGTAGTCATGTCAAGCAGTCTGAACATACAGCAACAAGCTGAAGTGTTTCTAAGGCTTGGAAGCCTTCTAGAGAGTTCCAGACTAGAAAGAGCTAAGCTTTATTTTCCCAGTTCATTGGCTGGAGTGGTAGGGGTAACTGTGGTTGTAAAGTGGGACTGGGGAGTATAGGAGTGGTAGCAATAGGGAACTGGAGTGGAAAGAAGAGGAGGAGGAATATGAAGCTGGAAAAGGTCCAACTAGAATGCACCATAGGCACAGCCTCTTTTAAAATTATTTTGAACCCCAGCCTCATTAACAAGCCTGCAAGGCTTACCTAGTCTACTTCATGGCCCTGTAGTGAAGCTCTACCCTTGCCCTTACTGAACCACAATCCACAGCAGATATAAATAGCATGGCTGAAAAAGTGCAAAAGCTTGAACTTTTTTGCTGAAGGAAGCCATGCTGGGTGCCTTGGTTGTTCAGCCTCTGTCTACATAACTGAAACAGTACGGGCTGGCACTCTAGGAGAAGCCCAGTCTATTTTCTGGCTGTCACCCTGAAATGCCAAGCGGCCACCATGTCCTGCCTAGGGGGGGGCACAGGAACTATAACAGGACACATGCAATGCAGTGGAGGAAAGGGAAAATTAAGATACGAGTTGTGTCATTACTGCATAGGTCCAAACAGAATAGTATTTGAAACCAGTTGCTGCTCTCGCCATCCTGAATCTTCTTGTTGTTGTTTTAAACAATTGACTTTTTAGAGTAAACAAACTGTGATAACCCCAAAGCCTTTTCCTCCCTCTCCGTGCCAGAGGAAGAAGCTAAGTTTATCCCAAGCATTTCCAAAACCACATAGCATTTGAAGACACAGTAATATACAGGGTCAGAAACTTTTATTTAAAAGCCAGTTTGAGCTTCCACCTTATTTTTTACTTTTAATACACTCTCTGAAAGAAAAAGTCTGTCTCAAACCTACACATTTTAACAGGCTGCCAGTTCTTTCCTACAGATTTTGCAGCTTTCAGCTATTATGCCTCCATAAGATTATACTTTCCAGCTACTGATAAACCTCATAGAAATAAAATCCCTCAGAGAAGTAGGTATCACTTGGCCAGACAACATCTTCAGAAAACTGTTTGGAATTATTTGCCAGAAAACTTATTTCCTAGTGGTTTAGAGCAAATATCCTGACAAGTAACTGATTCCTCAGCTTATTATAGTGTTGAGTCTCTGATTTCTCCCAGTACTCGATAGAAATTTTGTCTCTTACCCTGAAAACAAATTGCTCTCAGTTCAAGACCACATCCCTTTAACTTTGTTTCACTGACATGCTGAGTTTATCAGTGGGGGCTAAATGTCAGGCTCTCTCCTTAATTTAAGCAGCTGTAAAGGATAGAGAACCTATACCACAGAACTACAAAGAACTTTGAGGGTAAATTTAAAAAGTATTTGTTTTACCTCTTGCCTTCATCTGATCCCTACTGCACATCTCTGAATCTAATCTGGTATTTTAGATTAATTTAAATAACTTCACCTTCTGAACAAACACAGCATAGAAGAAATCATAAAACCTGGGTCTTCTTCCTTAAAGAAAGTCCCTCTTGCAAACCTTTCACGTTTTGAGTTAAGCCACCAATTTTGTACCGTTTATTAAAAACTGACAGCCACAAAACCAGACAAAGAGGGCAGTGTCCCCCTGATGTTCAAGGCATATTGCTTACTCCTGCATTTGTGTTCATTTCCCATTCTAATCAGCAATTAAAAAGCAGACCTGTTAGCTTACTATTTTTCCTTCCTTTCCAGCCATGCCAGAGATGGCCTTGGCAATAATCCCAGGCTGAGAGGAACAGAAAAATATTAACAGGTTGTCTGTGTCTCAAGCCTTGATTTGTTCCTTTACTTTTTGCTGACTGCCAATGTACAACCCACATGCAACAAATATGAAGGTTGCTCGAGCAGGACAACACAGTTTTATGAATAAATACTTATCCTCCAGCTTCCAAAGCTTGTGACTTCTATTTCAACGTTTCAACAATTTATTTCACATTTGCACGCACATATTTCATAGTTCTTCCCAGCAACGAGGAGTATATAGGAATGAGCATTTACACCAGTATGGGTAGAGCCCAACCCACAAGTAAGCACACAAGTGGATTATTGTCTCTGATCATAGCAACATTATGAATTATGATACCTCTTTACACACCCAGAAACTTAACTAGGTAAACAAAAATGTAAACTACAAGTACCCAAAGTCATAAGTCTGCAGAATGGTGCAAAGCTGTTGACATGCCTTGAACAGGATTTTTGCTTTCATTGTGGGACTACGGTCATTCATAGAGTACATTAATTCTCCTTACAATTAAAAGGCATATCATGGTGCCACACCCTGCTTTGGCATTCAAATAAGATTAACAGTTTGACAAAGTACTTGTGTGCTTTCTCTGAATAAATAATACATAGTATTAATTGGAAAACACAAGTACTTTCGCTTGGCGTATTTGCAAAAGTATCCAAAAGAATTTTATTAAAGATTAGCATGGGAAATTTCAAATAATCTCTGTGGGAAAAACATTAACTTTTACTTCAGATATTTTGTATTTTAATCCTCTCATCTCAATTTCTGAATTCATATTTTCAGGTTTTTTGTTCTGCTTTTCTGTCATTTATAGCCTCACTCTAGTAAGGAGAAAAGGGGGCCAGGGTGCATTTTCCACAACTTCCTCCACATAGAAAGCAACATTACTGTCAAAATATGAAGAGTGAGTTGAAACCATCTTCTACTCTTTCCTATGAGCAGCAAGGAGCAACAGTAAGGAGGCAACTTCTAGCAACCCATAAAAACCTTCTAAAAAAACTAAACCTCTTTTGTTGACAGTTGTTTTCAGTTCAACTTGTACAATCAGAAATTATTATTAACATATTTCTATCTGAATATTTCTCATATGTCAGTACATTTTTTGTAATTTTTATTATTATTTTTAACTAGGAGTTCTGGCTATAGGCTGTATTTGGGAACATGGTGTCAGAGGAAGCCCTCCTAACTAGAGCACGTTACCTGGCTTTCAGGGAGCCTCCCTGCAGGATAATTCCCCCAGCACCCCAGTCCACCTCAAATCTTCCTTTCCAGATAAGGCCTTCTGATGTCAAATCGCAAATTTCCTTCATCAGCATGCTGAAGTTTTGTGGATGTTTTGTTCTGGACCTCTGTGCTCAGTCTCATTACCCCTCCCTGTACTGGGGTGGCTGTGTAGTCTGAGATAACCACTGGTTGAATTTGTTTTCATGCTGAGAGACAAAACACCTGCTTGGACACCTATCCATGATTCCATAAAACATCACCCCAGAAAAAACCCTGCCCCTTAAGAGTCTGGTTTTCTTGCGAGCCAAGATGGAAACCAAGGCAGTAAAGCTCAGTAAGTAGTGCACCCCTTTTCCCCGTTGAGACTTTGCCCACATGCCCCGAGTCAGGAGTTACATCCGCTGCATCACAGAAGGCATCTGCCAATAAGAAAGTAAAATCCTTCAGCAAGCCCCTCAAGTAGCCCTGGCTGCACAAGACCTGTAGGCGACGAACATACCTGAGTGGAGAGTTAAGGGCCTGCCAGGGAAAGGCAAAGTCACGGGTTCACTCTCAGCAAGATGCATCGCCCCTGGCAGGGCTGGGTTCGCTCCTCACCACCCGTTGCTTCTCCTGGTTCCACAGGCATGGAGTCCAAATAAAGCCAGAGCCAGCAATTACGCTGTGAAGCCAGGCAGGGTACATGGAAACGGCCCAGTCTGTGTGCAGGTCAGTGGAGGTCTTTGAGGGCTTTCTGGAACAAGTAGAAGCCAAAATCTAAGGGGTGCTGTGCTCAGCCCAACCTTGTATTCTTAAATATTGCTGTATTACTTATCTTACCATGGGGTGGTTGAGGCTGGGAAAAAAAAAACACCTAAAAAAAAAAACCAAACAAAAACCTCACAATCCTTGGTGAAAGGTACAAGGTATAAGTAATGGATTTAATAAAGAAAATTCTTCCTGCTCAAACTATATGGCAACAGAACTCCCCCATCTCCTCAGAGGTCCTTGCATAAAAGTTGAAGTAGATGTGTTACAGGTTCTTCAGGACTTAGGTTCAGCTACAGGAAATTGCCCTCAAGGGAGTGAAGTAGCTCTTGCCTGTGTAAAACGGTCCTGAATGGGAACTCTCTACCTGCCATGTCACCCTCTTCATCTCCCATAATTAAAGGCTTGAGTTCTCCATTCCTATGAACTGCAGGTTGCTGCTATCATGGTGCACCACGCGTTGTAAAGACCTATGATAAGCGTTCACTGAAAAGATTTCCGTTGGTTTAAGTGTCAGCTGGCCTGCGATTTTATCTTTTAAGCTATTGTGTACAGAGGAACCTGCAGCCAGGCATGGACCATAAGAACAGGTGCTTAACAGATACGGGTTTATCCTGTTTTCCTACTTCTTGCCACTCTACCCCCTATTAATTACTAACACTCTACTAAAATACAGAGGGCAAAACATAAACGGTTTCTGGGCTCCAGCCTTCTGGAGAGAAGTGTTAGCAGGTGCTTACCAGACTCCATGTTCTGTCCTGCCCTCAGCAATATGAGAGGATCCCACCTCCCTCTTCAGTTGCTTTTGACATCAGTCACTTGTCCAGCACCTCTTCCTCCTCGTCCTCCACTACACCCCTCTGTTGCAGGACTGGAGAAAGATGTGGAGATTGGCTACCTTACTCAAATCCCGATAGCATCCACCCTTCCCCTCCTGTGCCTATGCATCTCCTCATTTTCCTAGCTCATGCCTCAGCGATTTCACTCAACCACCTAAAGCCTAAGGTTTAGTCTCTTCTCCCTCACGCTGAGGTTATCCCAATTTCTGCAGATGGCCTCATCTCTGTCATGGGTAACACCAAGTCACGTTTTGAAACCCACTAAAGTAAGTAGTTACCTATTTTCCAAGGTGTTTTTGAGAAAACTGCTGGAGTTGAAAGTCTGCAAATACTAGCCTGCAAAATTGTGAGCACTCCTGCTAAAAACTTTGTCAAATTTCATAAACAGCTACACGAGATACTTTAATAACTCTGGCATAAGATTCAGATAGCAGTCATAAGCACCCATTTTATTTTATTGTAGTACTGATCAATCGTAACACTTCCTGTCTCAGTGCATCTTGTTCAAAAACAGTCCCCCGAAGAAACCACGCTCCTAGAATCAACTTTTGTTTATCTTGCAACAGCTGTCCAGTATCCTCATTGAATAATACTCTGCTACGCTGTGTCTAATTGAAGACCAGATGCCATTGAACTGAAGTCATCAATACCCCATACAAGTACAAGCATCTGTTTGCATAAAACAACTTGCTTTATTGGCTCCTTACCTTCAAATTCTTTGAACCAGGACCAGTTTCATCTACTGGGTGCGTTACAAATGCAAGGGAGTTGTAAAAAATATCTCAAATCTTGATCGCCATTCTCCTCATGAGAGAGAGGATAAATTGTAAAATTTTTATTGCAAAATATTAAAATAAATTACATTTTACAAAGACTTAACAAATATTTACATACAGTGTGATTCCAGTGACAATCAGCAACAAAGAACAGACAGGCATATTATGGAGTGATAAGAGTTAGAACTGTACAAACTTCAAAAGCTGTATAAAAGACAAGCTCATCTTTTAAAAGGTAAATCCATCACAAATGGAATGAGTCCCACAATACACAAAAAATTACAAGTCTACAGACAAGTTCTTGGGGTTTCTTTGTTTAGGTCAACAAACTTGTATATTGCTTTTTCTGTCCACACCAGTGATGCTTGTCTGTCCCTACACACACTCTACCAGATCAACTGGAGGAAAAAAAAAAAAAATCTCAACATATAGAACTGTGTCACCATGGATTTGTTATCAGTCTATGGTTTTATTTCTGCATGTTTTGTGACATCTGGTGCCAGCAACAGATTCACAAATTGTTAGCACATAAAAATTTAACACACCACGTTTTGTACTTCCTCAGTGATTTCGTACCAGTGTATTAGATGTGTTAGGCTGCCTGCTGTGAGATATGCATCGGAAAATTATGTCTTTCTGGTAAAAATAGGCTTCAATAGCACAAGACAAAACCAAGAGATGTCAAAATGATGTCATGAAGGATGGGGTCACATAGTCCAAAACACTTAAAAGGGCATTGCAGAGACATACTTCAATCGTCATAATTCAGGATTTTAATTTTTAAAAAAAAAAAAATAAACAAAAACATTTTAAAGTACTGGCTCATCCTGACAAAATTAGTAAGTTCATACTGTGAAAGTGGACCCATGCTTCACGTGATATGACTGTAAATATAACTGCTAGAAAGAAGAGTTTCCACTTCTATTCATTCCTTCCTTATATGTGTTTTTAAGCTTTTTTTTTGTTTTTTAAGAAAAAAAAATCCCCATTCCTCTCTTTCCAGGAAGAAATCTGTCTCACCTATAAAACCAGTTCCACAGCATGAACAGAGCTGTTAAGATTATCAGTTAGCCAAATGAAATCTTATATGGCATCCAAATAAAGTGTTTCCAGATTGACCAGATAATTTGAAATAATTACAAGACCTTACCAAGCAGCACTAGGAAATTCACTCAGAGGCACTTTTTGGGACTGAACGGTTCAAAATCCAGACGGGACAGCCCTCTAACTCACTATATGTGAATCTAAAGGCAGAGAGACATTAATGCAGATCCCCAGGCAGCTGCTTTTATTAAGACATGGAAGACAGGCAGGCAAAAAGCTGTCTTGCTTAGCACTTTGGCGTTTCCAAGATGGCACCACAATTTTAAAAACCCTGGGAAATGGCTCAACTTTTTGGACAGTGCCAATATCAAAGCTATATGCCAAGTAAACCCCTCCAAAACACTGAAAACAAGTAGGGCTTAACGAAACCAATTGTGCTGTCCCCTGTGTAAAGAGGAATTTTTTCCCAGTGTTAAGATCACGTTAAGGCACACGGTGGGATGTCTTGAGAAACAGTTTTGTGAGGTGCGATCATGTTTCCCAAACAAGCAGGAAAACTCTACTTTGTTTTAATAAATTTAAACTCTTGCTTTAAATCCCATGATACTTATTGTGCAGGCTGAGTCTATGCTGACTACACTGGGAAAGGCCAGAGAGCTACATCTAACTTGATAATACAAAACAGATCCCATCCACTCTCAGCTCTGGTGCACAAGTGCACTTCGCCACGGAGAACAGAGTCTGGGTTCCAGTGTGCAACATCCCCTCCTAATCAAAGCAGCCCAGCCAAGTGTCTGGGTTATATTATTTCTGTATTAAAGAGAAATATTTTCTTTTTATTTTTTCTTGAATGAAGATTGGACCTTTCCATTTCATGCACTTTCAGCAAGCCTTTTCTCTCCTCACTGTCCCATAGCTTTCTAAACTGTCAGTAAAACTTTGATCTTTGCATCAATAACGGAAGACAAGTTGGAGGACAACAAAAGCTATATGGAGTGCTTTCCCATTTTGTTTTAATGTGCACTTTAAAAAGAAAAAGGAGAGAAGGCTAGACTTGCGTACTGTGTACCCTGCATGTAGTCTTACCTACCATTTCATACAGTTACAAGGTATAGCTGTCAATGACCGCCCTTCATATATACAGATATACCTGAAGGGCCTGGAGTAATTTTAAAACAATGGGGGTGGGGGTGTCGATTAGAAGCGAATCAGAATCTTCTCAATAGGGCCTCTCCCTCTTTCCTGTTAGATACAAGTCAAATTCATCCAGCCACTCCTGCTCCAAATAGTAGTAATATAAATAAAGTTTGATTTCAAATTAGAATCTCTCTTCAGCAATGTTATCATGAAATACGGATTATCTACCAAATCTAGCGATGTTAAATCCACGTTTTTGTCAGTATAACAGGGTAGCCCCTAGCCTTGTGTTCACTTTCTGTTTGAAAAAAAAGTCATGTACATGGAAAATTCTGAAAAAAATATAAGTACAGTCCCTTGTTTCCCAGCAGATGACTTCAAAACTTCCCATCCATAGGCTATCCAACCAGAGAGACGGTTTCCCATATGTCCTCCTTGGCCACAGCCAAGATTCAGTTATTAGAAATAGCTAGTAATTAAAGATTAGCACAGCAAGATTCCATAAGCTCTTCTTACAGAGCTAGTGCGTCTGCCAGCATTACACCGAAAATGAGAATGAGACAACTTTTAACTGTTCACTGACTTTGGAAGCTTTGGACATACTGCAATAACTTAAATACTGTAAAACTAAACAGAACAACAGAACTTGACATGTTAAGGTTCAGAGGTCTTGGCTATTTTCTGTTCCAAGTATATTGGATACATCTGAAGTCAATTACCATTTGCCAACATGTAATCAAGAGCCTCATTTGAAAGAGTTGTCAGAGTTAACACATAGATATGGAAAAAGAAAGAAAAATAGAACCATGGTATAATTTTCTTTGTAGCCAAAACAATTCAGGCATAAAAGTCATGAAGAGACATACTTCCTTCTCAATGAGAAGCCCATGTCCAAGCCAAAAGGTAATACTTTCAGGAGCTTAGAGCCAAAGTTGCTTTTTTACAAGTGCCTTACGGCCTGAAATCGCTTGATCACATCTCAGTTTGACAAGATTTGACATTGCCCAGCCTTCTTGAAAGTGGGACAGAATAACCATTGTATACTCACACAGGTCAAACTTTAAACCAAAGTGTAATCAACTGTTTCAAAATTCATCTCTCGTTCAAGCGTAGTCTGAAGTACCAAGGCAGGGAGGAACACCAAACAACAATACTGACTAACACACTGCACCCACTGGTCTGCAACAGCAGTGGTACAGGTCCCTTTTGACAGGCATTAGGGCATTTGGAGAATTTCTGTACCTCCCAAGGCGATTTTTTCCTCAGAAGAACAGCGTCAGTAAAACTTCACCTGTACACAGATACTGTATAAGGTTCATTCAAGTATTTCCTCTAGGAAATGGACAGTGGAAGGACACTTTCAACATTAAAAAATTCATTGCATCCTGCTTGTGCTCATACATGCTTTGATCAACAGGTCATCCAGTCACTTTAACAGTTCTGGGGATGAAGTGCAGTGTAGCAGTCCAATCGGTGAGCTTCATCCTGGATGATTCTTTCTTGTTAGAGGGCTCCTTCTCAATCCATTCCTTTGGAACTTTTAATTTTAACGTTTTATTTATGAAATTACAATTCACTATAATCTGACAAGCACTGGCGTATTCTAGACAGATGTTTCAGAAGCTTCCTCCTCAGTCTGCCAGTGCACCTCAGCTCAGATCTGTGCATCTAAGGTTTCTCATAAAGTACAACCAGTGGTTGCACCATTTTTTTTCCGATAGCAACTTAACAATGGGCAGCTTAAAATGAAAAGCAAACCCCTTGGTTTCATTGGCAATCCAAGCTGGATTCAAATCCAGGTTTTCAGAGGTGAAGGCTAATGGAGTAACCGAACACATTTCATGCCCAAAACAGTCTCTCTGCAACAGTACATTTACACTCTGAAACTAATTAATCATTGAAATGCATAAACGCAGAGCAGGTCCAGTGTATTAACTAGTCTTCTCTTTTCTACTTTGTTCAAGAACCATAAAATCCCAAGAAGGAGGAGGATTCTAAATTCAACTGTTATTTTACAAGTTTTTCAGATAAGCAAAGCTGATGAAACCAAATTAGGGTGGGAAAAGGACACTGGAGTTTATAAGTTTGGGACTTGCTTTCATTTTCAAAGAGACAGGAGAAGCTGCAAAAACACGCTTTTCTCCTTGCCGTGTTAATTTGTTCAATATGCACTGACCACTTTCAGAAAACCATTGTCAAACACGCTTCACGTTGCAGCCTTGACATTGCTTACTGTATTATATTCATTCATCAGTTGTTCATAAGGCACAGAAAGTTCTAGCTCGTTATTGGTAAAGGTAGATTCATCAGAGGATGGGAATTTTACCAGTTTTTTTGCAGTTTCAGATTCCTCTGCAAGATTATCATCCATGGAGGATTTTGACGTTTCCTCATCATCTGAGATATCTTCCTCTTCATCATCTTCTTCATTTACAAATGTTATATTGGCATTCTCAAATATTAAGGGTCGATAGTCTCTGGAATCCCACACTTCACCTTCTTCTTCACTAATCCTGTCTAGCTGGTTTACAAACATGGTTCCTTCTAGAGGGCTGTCTCCAATACGTTTATCATGCAGGGGTCTCAGCACATGACCATTCTGAATGTCCAGGGAAGCTTCCTCATACTCAAACGACTCTGTCTTTATATAAGTCACCTGTGCATCTATGCTGGCATTCTGCATATTTTGTCTGGCATTTTCTACTTTGATAATTTTGTCAGCATTTGTCTTCAGGGCCTTCTTCCCAATTTGCTTGATAAGATCATTGTATGTCTCTTCCTTCTTGGAAAGGAAGCTGAAAATGTTGACATCCTTTGAGGCACCCATTTGAAGGGGTTTTTTAGGCCGAGGATGGTTGTCAAATGACTCTTTTCGTTTTTTCCTCCGTTTCTTGATTGCTTTGTGGACTTCTACAAACATACTGACCTTCCAGTTAACAAAGAGCGAAAGCCAAGCTAGTCCCAGATAGATCCATAACTCCACAAAATATCTGTAAAGGGCATGATAGTTTGCATCTGGATTTACACCTACAAAGAATTTAAAAACAAAACAAAAGAAAACAAAAAAACAAAACACCACATTAATGAAAGAGGACTTGCAGGTAATAAACCTTTGAAGTTATGACTCTGAGAACTGCTACACTAACAGACCCTAGTTGCTTGAACACTGTTCTGAGAGGTGGTAGGTGGGGATATGAAACCCTTCTGTAACGAAAAATTGGTCCTAGGTTTTCCACTTCTTGGCTGCATGTATTCTGACCACTGGACTACAATATAAAACTGCAGCAGTGTAAGCTATAAAAGTGAACTTTTTTCACTTTGAAAATTATAAGCCTTCTCCCTGCCATTGAGGTATGGATATAGGTATCTTCCTTGAGAAAACAATTTCCAATTCAAATTACAAGGACCATCTCCAAAGCCCTTGAACAAGGCAGTGCATTTCAGAGAAGGACAAGTTTTGGGAGCAAGGCACTAGTATGCTCAGCATTTCCTGTTGACTAGTTCTTGACAGCTGCACAGAGAGTGTTGCCCAGTGCTTATGCATCCTGCTCAGCATACTGGATCCCATTCAAAGGTGCTTAACTATTGTGGTGGATAGGATAACTCCTTGCCTGAAATAAGGACCTGGGTCACCTGAAAAAATTACAAACTCCAGAACTGGGCTCCAGAATTAGCCCAACAAAGACCTTAGGCAACTAAACCGAGATACAAGAGCCAGTCCACTGGGTCAGCACCCAGCTTTAGATGACTCTTCTGTTCAGCAAAATGTTTTGGAAAAGCCTAGAAAGCACCTTTTTGAATTAGGGTTTGGAAACAGAATTGTCACACTCTACATATAGTGAAATAACATATAAAACATGATTACTGACCAGCAACAAAATCTCCAAATCCTATGGTGGTGATAGTGATGAATGAGAAATAGAGGCCTTCGATGTAATCCCATCCTTCAGTCACCATAAAGACAAAGGGAGGAATAACCAGATGGACCAAGACACCCCAAACAATAAAAATAGCTGTGCATGTAATTTGTGCTTTCCTCTGTAAAGAAAGAAGAATAAAAAAGTCAGGGAAAGATTTCCAAGTTTTCTTTTGTCATCCATGACATCAAGCATCATCTGACAGTATCAGACACCTCAGAGTTTTGTGTTAACAGTTTATCAGCCACTGACTGAAGTAAACACACAACCATTTTTTCCTTTATGCAGAACTCACTATTTTTACAACTACTTGCTCAAACAGAATTATTTTCTCATAGCTTTCTTTCACACTCTTGAAAATTTTAAGGAGTCCTTGGTATTTTATAAATAGGCATGGGATACAGACATAGCACTCTAGTCTAAAAAGCAGTCAGCATCTCCAATTTTCTTTTTATTCATTTGAATACAGAGGATCAGAAATGTTTAAGATGCTTCTGTCTATTTATGCTTCCCACCCTTTGCCACTCACGCAACCTCTGCACAAAGTTGCACACACACACGTTGTTTTCCACACACTGTGACTGCATTGCTTCCCATCTCTGTACAGAGTTAGAACTGAGATACAACTCACTCAAGGTGAAGGGGGGTGGTGGTGTGGAAACACAAACCACCATCAAGAAAAAAAAAACAAACAAATTAAAAGCCACAAACAAAAAAAAAAATCCCAAAAGCTGGGAACTCAGAACAAAACATTATTTTCCAGCTGGTTCACTGCACAGCAGGAAACACTCATCCTTGCATAGAAGCAGGTGGGAACAAAGCAGGACAGCTTATTTCTGTGCCAGAGGAGCTGGCATGGAATGTCCATGAAAGAGCCTCACTTATGTTTGTCCTACAGGTTTCTAATGTGATAAGAAACATGTCTCCATGGAAGCTGCAAGATCTGTATTTAGTATCAAAGGTTCCTAACAAGATCTCATTCTGCTGAAATATCCTGCAGAACCAACAGATGAGACCCAATCCCCCTTTAAGTTATTTCTATGCAACACCATTTGGGAAAATTTGTGTTTGTGCAAGTGTTCATCTGCTACCAAGAATCACAGGTAAGTTAGGAAGTGTAAGCTTAATTCATGCATTAAAAATACATAGCATGAGGGTAAACAAGCAAGCTCCTTACCAGGCTCACTCCTCTTTTCGTCAGAAACTGGCCCAGCCTCTTGGCACGTCCTCCAAAGAACTTCCCCAAAGCACTGATCCATGTCAAGCAGAGAGGAACTCCAAAGAGCCCATAAAATATGCAGAAGAGACGCCCCGCGGGTGTCTTTGGAGAAACATTTCCGTAACCTAAAAGAGATCAGTATGTGCATGGTCTGTTCTTGTTGCAGAGAATTCAAGGCAATTCTACCTATGCAGAAAACAACATTGCGTGGGCTTGTGCTGTATCAGATGCTCCTTACTTCACTATCCATAAGAGCTTTGGTCTACTCCAGCTGATCTTCTGGATCTGTATGCCTTCCAATTCTACTGGAGCAAACGTGTATTCCATTAATGCAAGCTGAGAGGGTTACTGCATTTTAAGTGTTTTCTAGATTATGTGCATCTTTTCGTTGATGAGATAAACACGAAGTAAAGCTCATCTCAAAACTTCTAATGATTCCCCAACCTTAAGCAGCATTTTAAAAACTTAACTGAAATAATTTCATAGAATGAAAGCTCAAAATTCATCCTGAATCTAGCTTCCATGTGAAAGATGCACTACACACACTTAACTTGTGACCTGGTACCATACCAGGCTAAGAGTTTGTGAATTAAGTGCAAGGTGAGTTGTGACATAGCAAGGTATTTCAACTGAATTTAGTTCTTTGCTGGTCATGGAACTCAACAGGGTGTTACAAAGTCAGGCTCTAAAATCAGCAGCCTATTTTCTGAACTTCTGACAGAACTTTGTCCTTTAGGCATGTCCCCATCTCCAACTTTTTGCCATAAGTTATAATCTGAGTAATGCGAGCTTCAGATAATAAAGAAAACCACAATACCGCATACAGCTTAACAGTAAGACTTCGCTGGTTATTTTGCATTTCTGTTTTTTTCCATGGTAGGTATAGCAAGGGCAATACCATGTAACAAAGACATGACTGTAAAAGCAGAATTCAGATGATTTTTAGCTCTGAAAATCTGTATATATCAAAGGAGGAAGAAGTCTGTCAATGCAGAGGGTTTTACAAGCACCAATCAATATTGAGGTTTAGAAAACAACACTTGTACTTTGCCTTCTTTAAGAGATAGATAAAAAAAAATCTAGATTGTTCTACAAGCCAAGAACACTGAAAATCCAGTGGTTTAAGAGGATGCATGTGAGTAACAGGACAGCTGTAAAAAAACTCATATGCACATGCTTTAAATGTTAGTTAATGGAATGCTTCATAACATTTTGTTTTGAGATTTCATGATCTGGAAATTTAAGTGCATGAGTTAATGGAACTGGAATGACACCAGTCATCTCCACCATCACCTTGAATCCATTACTTACTGGAAAGGCACACGCTTCTCTTCTGTATACCCATAGCAAGAGTACCAAAAAACAGTGCTTTGTTTTTTTCCCTCCACTCAATGAACCTGCAGGTGAGTACACAGTCTAGGCAACTCCAGCCATGGGGCCTGTATCGCAATGACTAGCTTGAAACATAAAAGGAAGAGTACAAGCACAGTAGAGCATACAAAAAACTACAGTTAGGGAAGCTGACGCAATAAACACTTACCAATCGTAGTGATCACAGTAGCAGCAAAGATCACAGCATTAGGCCAATTCCAGTTGTTGAAGGTATTGTTCCCAGTGATGGCAACCCCCTGTCCAGCAGCATTTGACACAATCTGTAAGAAAACAGTTTACAGTCATTCTTGGAAAATCCTGGCAGCCTGAAAAAAAATGAAATGTGTCTACATCTCTCAGGTTTCACCCCCTTTGTTCACACTTTCAAAATAATCACTCAAGTTTTTTCATGAAGGCTATATTAGTATACTCACTAGCAATAATTTTATGAAATATTAAAAACTTGCTTCACTTAAGACATAGTAGTGCAGCTGCTCTGCGATTTAAATAGGGGGGTTTAATTAGATAAGTTTTTACTTGATTTACCAGATTAACATAAATGGATCTCTTCCAGAGGCCAAACACTCCTCCAGACTGAACTAGCATTTAACCTCCGGTGCAGTTCTTCCATTTGGTTTAATGTTAGGGACATCTTCAGAACTACTATCCATTTCACAACAGTTACATGCCTCAGCTCGACTTGGGTATGAGCAGGATGTCACAGAATTCTTGGCAAACCTAGTGCAATTAGTGTTAGTTTACCTGCTGTCCCTACCAAACTCAAGTCTTCTACCAGCCAACGTAAAACTGTTGTACTTTTCAAAGACAGACAAATTAACATTTTTCCAGAGTATTTCATACAACAGGACTCCAGTCACTGTCCGTGAATCAAGACCCTTTTTTATCTCTGAATCTAGTATCCCATAATGAATGCAAAGCACTCATTTATAATGTTTTGGGGAAGCAAGTGTAGTTACTGGCATTTCCATAGATTCAGCAAGTCAATTTTTTTTAACATCTCTTCAGGTCTTCAGGTGCGTAAGAATTATTAACCTACTTCACCTTCTATAGGAAAGGACTTGGAAGACCCAGTCTCCTCTGCTTTTCCAAAACTAGACTGTAGAAAATAGATTGATAAAAAAAACTAATGACTATTTAGTTCAGAAAGTCAAAGTTTCAGATCAAAACTATGCATCTTGCTGATTCTGACACATATTCCTACCTCCCCAAAGTAAAAGTGATTTCTCATATTGTCTCCTAGAAATCTTTAGTAAGTTATTGAAATCTTTGCTCCGGTCATATTACACTGTATTTAAAGCCTTCTCAGTTTACTCTGCTTTTTTCCCTTCAGGCTACCAAGGTTGCCTGAAAAAAAACGAGGCTACATCCACATACAGGAGAGGTGAATGAAGTCTCTACAAAAGTTGATTCATAACACCATCCCACTTTCTGTGTTTTTCCCTTCAATAACTGTTGAACACAAAAACTATCTTGAGCTAAATATCTAAACTTCTTTAGTTATTTTTGAACAAACAAACAAACAAACAAACATGACAAGTGAAGTTTATCTTAAACTGGTAAGATCCTAGAGCTATCTACCACTGACTGTTCTTTCCTTTGTCATCCCTTCCTTTCTGCTTGATTAAGATCTGATCTTGGACCCAGCAGAGAGTCAACACAAAGTTAAAGCACTACAGAAAACATACACAAGTTAACACATGTTTTAATTATTCTTGAGACTTATTACATATCACCACCCTCGTACTGTAATAAAAATGCCCTCAAAGTGAATGTATTGTGCACATACAAGATGCAAACAATTTAATTAAAAATGCACTTTCAACACACAAGCTATTAAAGAAGATAAAAGGAGAAGCATTGAAAGTGAATGAAACTACAGAACTAGATTTTTCTGCTGGTAATCTCAATGTGTGTGTAAAACTGCATGCAGTGTCTTTCCATAGCCTGCAGGCTTTGGATAGGAAAGCGCAGACAGAGAGTTCTCATCAAGGCAGTCGTCTGCCATAAGAAAGTAGTATTGAAATGAGAAGTAGCCCTAAAACAGGCAAGTCAAGAGCAGGCAAGCAAACACAGAATGCATCCCTCCAAAAAAAAAAAAGAAAAAAAAAAAAAAAAAAAAAAAAGTGAGGCAGCTACAATGGATCACAAGAGTTCATTTGAGTAGAGACCAATCAAAGAAACCTCATTTCTGCTATGGTCTGTAGAAGAACTTCCTAGAAGTCCCAAAGGACATCCAAAGTACCTTATAGACACCATCTGTGATCCCTGAAAAGATGCCTTGACTTCTTCCACTGTCCAGCAACAAGTGCAGTTAATGTTAAACCAGACACAACTCCTCCAGCCATTTTCCATGCTATAAAGCACACTTGGATGTTTTTGGTGATGGTGGTGTTATTTCCTCACGGAGCAACCAATCTCATAAGACACACCGGAGTATCTGGTTCTGTTGTCACTGGGCCGTTATCTCATTGCATCGCTCCACCTCCAGTCTGAGCTACCGAGCTCAGTTTCCCTGTACATCTCGTTACTTCACATCCACCAGTGTTTGAGACCTGGAGGGGTGAAGGGGGCCTAGACTCGAGGGGAAGAAGCTGCTGTACTGAGCAGTACAGTGCTGCCTTTCACAGCCAGGCAGTTAACATTTCTGGGTCTCTGAGTGGTATAAACAACACAGAGAATCACAGATACTCTCTAGCCAAAGCTGCCAATCCTCTTGCAGTCCCTATTTGCACACAGCTCTCTGCTATTAGCATACAATTATCTACGATCTACAACCTGGTCTTTTAAGTTACTTTGTGCCTGCAATAAGCCTGAACACACTCCATGCATGCCAGCTGCAGAACAAGGATGGCCACAAAACATGCTCCGATAGCCTTGGTGCAGTGGGAAATATGTAGCTGCTTTCCAAGCACTGTTAACTTTTGCCCATACTGAAATAATGAAATATTTTGGCTTCAGACAACACGAGTGGACCCTATATAACTGAACAGTGAGTATGGGTTGGCTTTTTTTTTTTTCTTGGTAAATCTGCTAGGCAATGTCAGAGATGCCTTTATTTTCCTATGCTAGGATACAGAATGACGCAGGTTTCCTGTGCTGGATTTCTTAAACTACTGAAAATTTGCTCTAAATACATTTTGGACAGGAAAATAAGGACAAGGAGGGAGACAAAGAAGAGGGTAGATGGTACAAATGTTCTTAATATCTTGAAAGCAGTCATTTACAGAATGCCATTTCAAGTATGCCCAAATTCAAAAGCTGAAAATTGGTAACAAACTCAAAACTTACACATCACCTTAGACCCTACCTCATGATAGTTTGTGCTGATAAAGGCAGGACTTTATTTTCCAAATATTTTTGCCGCCCAGAAATCAAATCCTATCTTCTCCCTCACTCTCCATCACTCCAATTATACACTTTCATAAAAGAAAAAGGAAAAGAAGATTTAGAGTGCCTGGAGCTAGCGCTGAAAAGAAACAGACTTGCAATTGCAGAGGGAGACTTAAGACACACACAAAACTAACGCATCTTCCGATGACATTTAAAACAAGTAGAAACTGAGATGCCATTTGAACATATATATTGATAAGAGCCTCTCAAGCCTTTTCGTCTCCGGGCTGAACGGTCCCAGCTCTCTCAGCCTTTCCTCACAGGAGGACTGGAGCACCCGCCAGTCCCTCGATCATCTCAGTGAGTCTTTGCTGGACTCCCTCCAACACGTCCCACGTCCAGTTCTACTCTCAAGAGTATCACCGTGTACAGAAGGGACAGCCACCACTGGCTGCTGCATCCAAAAGCCGAGTCCATTAACGCAGTAACGGGTGCATCCTTACAGGACTCTTAGGCTTTGCCCTCACTTATGACTCTGAAGGAACATGAAGTAATTTTGCTTCTTTCTCAAGTTCTTTTCTTGAGGATGTAAAGATCGAATGCACAGAAAAACACTTAGAATTACGTATGTCAGAGATCTTCCTACAAAGAATAAAGCTTCAGCAGCAATCTCTCTTTCACATTGACATCCAAATCTTTTATAAAATTTAAAGAAAGCAGAAAACTATGCAATAGTTATCTAATCACAGGTACACACAATACTGACAACTTAGTCAATAATAATAAAGTTGTCCAGGAAAATAACGTTTAAATTTATAATATCAGATGAAACTCTATACTGCAGTTCATCTTTAAGTAGATTTGAATCTTAACCAAATCCAGCAGCAGCACAGTAAAGCAAAACAAATAGGTGAGGTGGTACAAGAACCTGTATGTACATTTTTCATGGCTTTTAAAATCATAAGACTTAAAATAGAATATCCATGCCATGTAAATTGCATACCCACTTGTGTGTCCCCAGCCTCAGGTTTTTGCAGTTACGTGGGCTTTCTGGCTTTACAGTAGCAGTCTGCTGTTTATAGTAATCAGATTTTTAAATGCAATCAAAACATATTTAACTGTTAATGCTTATCTTTCTAATTACAAAAACTTTGAGTCACATGTTAACACTCCCAGGTCAGATATACATACAGATATACTGCTGACCTAGCTAATACTGTCTTAGAATTACATGTAAATAAAGATAAAAGAAACCCTCTCACAGTCAGTATCCCTTCAGAAGGATAAAAGTCAGTGGGTGGTTGAAGCTAGATTGACAGAACAGCTTCCTCAGACTCATCATGCAGACATGCAACACAGCGGCCACGGCCAGAAATTTCCTGCCCTGTTGGCACATTGCACTTTGACATCTGCTTGCCCTATTAAAAGCAGCAGAAGCTATTTCACAGGCACAATCTGAATTTGTAAGAACTTTATAGCTCTATCAAAAGTATCAGATTCACTAGAAATACAGTAATCCAGGTTGACAGCTGTCATAACATTTTTTGAGTAAGTTTGTGTGCATAGTTGTCAATCAACAAATACATGTTCAATACAATAAAAAATGCTATGATTTCTTGTTTTAAGTTACAGTAGTTGGAGAAAATTTTAAAAAATAAAACAAAAAATAATAATAACTAAAAAAAGAGAGATTTAAAGCTAAACGCAATGAGTCTGGACTGAATGGAGGATATTGCCCATCAGAGAAAATACTTTCCTCACTGGAGAAATTCTTGGCAGCTTGGGGTTTGGGTAAGGAAAGGGAAAGATAAGCTGACTATACAACTAATAGTTTTACCAATGAGTAAGAAACTTTTTTCCCCTCAATTACTTTTCAGGTCTAGATATACAAGGCGTATACATGTAATCATTTATTAAAATCTTCTGTTTGAGTTCTCCAAAATATTCAGATTAATGTACATATTCTCGAGACTAAAATATTTCACCTCTCTTCCCAGCCTCTACTTCCAAAGGCAGCTGCACTACTGCTAAGAAAATCCTGCTTTGCCATGATGCTCACGCTGGTAGCACGAGATGCAACGTGGCAGAGCTGCAGAAAGACTAGAGAATACACATAAAGTTAAATGATTTCACCAAGGCAGCAGAAAGAGCAGCTATTCCAACGTCACCTTTAGGAGGGCTGCTATACTCATGTCTGTGCACAAAGAAATCAAAGTTCATTACTTCTTGGAGAGTAAAAAAAAAAAAGAAATCCTTTGAGGACTAGAATACAAAACTCCACAGCCTAGGATACAAAACAGTGGCACCCTCTTTGGACAGGCATATTGCTTCCAGCCACCTGGCACATTTAGTACGCGACTGGCTCAAGGCAAGAGTTCTCATGGAAGGACAGTAGTAACCAGCCACCCCTCCAGAGCAGCTCAAAGTCACCAGGAAAGCATACACTTGTGGTTCCTGCCATCCTTTTTTAACACCTCCATCTCTGTAATGACAGGCTTATCCTGGTTGTTCACTTGGACTCTGAGTTCCCAGCTGACTGAAACACGCTGGCGTATGACCAAGGCCAAGCGAACAAGCCTCTCGGGCTGCCTCAGCCACTTGACAGTCTCTGCAGGACTATGCTAACCAGCAGGAGTTAGGACAGCTGACCTTTCATTTCCCTCTCTGCATTATCTGTGCTCGCAATGTGAATTTCATGTTTGTCAGGGCAAGAACGGTGCCAGATGTAAAAAGAAGTCTTTTAGCTGAGTCCTGGATTTCCTACTTCACTTCTGTGGGGAATGGTTTGCGACCTTTTTTGTAGAAAGAAAAATAAGACAAGTGAACCACATTGTCTCAGTCTAACAGGCAACACCCTCGTGCCTTGCTAACCTGTGAAAGTTTTGCTGTCCTTTACTGACCCACACAGAGTCGAGTTGGAAGGTGGTTGGGGCAAGAGGTGCAGGATATGAGTCAGCAGCACCTGCATTAGAGAAGGATGGTGGGACTTAATAAATTCCACATTTATTAAAACTGTTGACTATACAAGTCTGATTCCAGATCAACTGAGCACATAGGAGTGAGCCTGCAGTTAACTCAACTGCTGCGTACAGCACTTCTTCCGAGCTGGTCTATGGTTGTTACGTTCTCCAAGGCTCTTGCTAATCCTAGAACTTGTAGAGTCTATTTTAATAAAAGTAAAGTCCAAGGCAGTACTAGTTTGTTTGTAATAGCACAATGGGGTTATGGCCAGTACCTACCTACCACAAAGTTCAAACTGAGGCAAAAAATAAGTAATTGTCATTGGGGGACTACTGTTAACTTCTATTTCTGAAAGAATAAAAAAAACCCACAAGCCTCATGCTTGCTGTCAACAGATGTAACTAATAAACCAAAAGCATACATGAAAACTAGAGAGATCAATATGTGTATACAAGATTCCTTCCCTCTTATCTATGAATTGATTTAGAACAAAAACAAGATTAAACCCTGGAAAGCAAGTGTTAGTCTCAGTGTTTACATTCCTACACAGATCAACTACAAACAGCATGGGGCAATTTTTCCTCTTGCTGTCATACACTGTATTTATAAAATCGTTGATTAAGTGTTATTGCAAGTAAAAACATATTTTGCATTTTTCAATCAACAGTTTAGTCTTAAAATACAGTTCCTATCAAAGAGCAGACTTCTGAAAATTCCCACTTGGGGAAAAAATATCCTGGCAAAATATGGGTTTACATACTTCAGGGAAGGGTTTTCTTTTCAGCAACCGCAAGGCTTAATCTAGAAAGAGATGGTATTTTCACACTCCTACCAACAAAGCAGATGGAATGTTATCTCGTCGGTTTTCCACAGTCTTCACAGAAAGGAAAACTTCTTTAAGTTCTCCTCAACTCTTCTTTTTAATTGCTTTACCAAAACAGTGCTGCCTTTTTCTTTTGTAACAAAGTAATTATGAAAGTTATTTGAATATTCTAAAAGTGACTTTAAATGATCCACCAGTATCTTGGCATACAAAATAAAGAGGTATATATACAGGTCAAATGCCCTGTAGATCCCATATTTTATCCAAAAGATTATAAAACAAGTTTTAACTCGCTCTGCTGAGAAAGTTCAGCTAATCTTGTTGATTCTTCATTTAGCCGGGCAACTTCTCAGTGTTTCATTCTATTCATGCAACAGTGCTTCGCAACGCGTAAATGAATTACAGAACCAAGACACTCTTCTGTTTTCCCTTCATTACACTTAACTTTGGCCTGTCAGCAACTTGGACCTCCATCTAAGCATACCTTTTCTTACCTAACAGAGCCTCCAGCACATGCCACTTCATACAGAGCTGTCCCTACATCTAAGCCTGATATTTAAAGAATGCATATAAATACACGTCTCGTTTCCACTTTGCATGGTTTTGTTACCCAATAGGACTGCAAATCAGAAATCGTTTGTTTCTGTTAATTTAGAATACAGCACACCTAGAGAACTTTTTGCGTGTTTCTTAATCAGGCTGTTTTTTTCACAATTCTTTATTATTGGTTGTTTTTTTAGCTTTTTCTTTTAGTGTTGGGGAAACTCCTGTTCCTGTATTTCAATGCGCCTACAACCTTTTTGTTTCTTAAAGCAGCCTTGCTAGTTTTATTATATGGAGAGAGCACAGAGTGGGATACATTGTCTTGCACTGGACTTTGAAGCCAGATTCCAGTGACAGTAATTAAGCACACGCTATTAAAAAAGGCCTTGGGTTAAAGCTGCAGATTCCTTTAAGAATACTTATTAGCCAGGAAAGCGGAACAGGCTGTGTAGTAAGAGCACCTGAAGACCACACCACTAAACACAAGGCATACAAGGATAGGACTAAACACAGAGAAACACAGGAGTGATCTTAAGCAGAGGGCAAGTAAAGAAAACTTGTGTATGTCCTTCAAAGAATATGACTGAGCTTGAAGAGGGACTAGAAAGTGTTCACATCTTAGCCATATGCACATACTTGTATGCTAGAAAATACTCACTATTTAGTGAAGTTCTGAGGAAGCTTTACCTAAGGTTTATTTACGTGCCCAGAAATGATGAAAATCATGTAAATACCTCAAAGAAATCTGGAACTACTCAACAGTGAGCTCTAAGATATCTTTGCAAAAAGAGACAGTTTGTTGGATAAACCAATGAACTCCTATTTGCACCTAAGTTACATCAGGTTAGCTGTTCTTTTTAAAACTCACACTACTCAGTCCCCAAATAACCTGTATATACTGAGAGGATTTATACAAGAGCATCCTTGCTATGGGTTAGCGTACTACTGCATACAGACTCCAGGAATTTGCAGATGACACCAAGTTAGGTGGGTGTGTTGATCTGCGCGAGAATAGGGAGGCTCTCCAGAGAGACTTGGATAGATTGGATCGCTGGGCCAGTGTTAACGGGATGAGTTTCAACAAGGCCAAGTGCCGAGTGCTGCACTTGGGCCGCAACAACCCCATGCAACGCTACAGGCTTGGGGACGTGTGGTTGGAGGGCTGTCTTGAGGAGCGGGATCTGGGGGTTCTGATAGACAAGCGGATGAACATGAGCCAGCAGTGTGCCCAGGTGGCAAAAAAGGCCAACGGTATCCTGGCCTGTATTAAAAATAGTGTGACCAGCAGGAGTAGGGAGGTTATTGTCCCCCTGTACACAGCACTGGTGAGACCTCAACTCGAGTACTGTGTCCAGTTCTGGGCACCTCAGTAGAAGAGAAATGTCGAGGTGCTGGAGCGGGTGCAGAGGAGGGCAACGAAGCCGGTCAAGGGGCTGGAGAATAGATCGTATGAGGACCGTTTGAAGGAGTTGGGTCTGTTTAGTTTGAGGAAGAGGAGGCTGAGGGGAGACCTCATCACTCTCTACAACTACCTGAAAGGACACTGTAGAGAGGCTGGTGCTGGTCTCTTTTGTCGGGTAATTAGTGACTGAACTAGAGGGAATGGCTTCAAGACTAAACAAGGTAGGTTTAGACTAGACACTAGGAAGAAGTTCTTCACGGAAAGAGTTGTGGGATATTAGAACAGGCTGCCCAGGGAGGGGGTTGAGTCGCCATCCCTGGATGTTTTTAAGCATCGCTTGGATGTGGTGTTGAGTTATATGGTTTAGGGGTGAACTTGCGAGTAGGGCTAATGGTTGGACACAATGATCCCAAGGGTCTTTTCCAACCTGGATGATTCTGTGAAAAATATTCTGAGCTTAGTTTTCCAAAAGCACTTGTGTTTGGAAGCAATGCTATCATAAATAAAACTGAAAAGATAATAATGTCACACGTCCCTACCTTCATGCACCCTGACCTTGCAGAAGAGACCTTCTTTGTAACTATTCTAAGCGGAAAGGAGCTCTCCCCCACCTTCTCCCACGCACTGATGGCAGCACTTTTTTCCTCTCCTCTGGCATCGTTATTTTAACACACCACTAATTATGTCTGTTAAACAATGCAGGAAGTTTTACAGTGGACTGAGTCTCAAAAGGAATAGAGTGAAAACTTAAATTGAAGTCTAGGCACTGCAGTTCATTTTTATTTTCTCTCTTGGGTTTTGTTCTACTTTTTGTAAGTGCAATGTGTGTGGAGGGGAACAATATTAGAAAGACAAATTTGTAACAGGGGCCAAGCATCAAGCTTTCTTAATCCATAGGTGCTAACATTGACAACTCAGTGAAGAGAGGAAATAATTTGTTTAACCTGCAAAGGATATTCTTGCTAAAGACAGTACTACAGGGACAAGCATCTCTTCTGGACACTGTGTTCTTGTTCTCTATTCAATTCCTAGTCAGCAAAAAGATCAAAGATAAAGAACGTACGTTTGTCACAGATAGAAACACATGTTATTTCATTCTCTTAAGCTCTCATTTGTTTTCTTCATTTTAGACTACAATTTAACAAGACTAAGTGATCTTTTAGAAAGGTAATCTCTCAATTAACCCATACTGGGCAGACTAAATTATGCTCTTCAAGCATAATCTCAATTTATTAATCAGAAATATCTCTAATCAGTCAAAGACAAGAAGGAGGGGGAAAGGTTTTTACATGCCAAATTAGAAGATATACCCTTTTTCCTGGTTTTAGCTTGACATCTGAAGGCCATGCAATAAATCATTAATTTAGAGAGATGTAAAGAACCACCTGTGTACTTGCTTGAACCCAAAAGACTCATAAAAATTTAATTGTGGCTAATATTTATGAGTCTGGAGGCCTCGGGACACAGTCCAGTGGAAACAATTTGTGAGTCTACAGTCAAATTAATTCCATATTATTGTTTGGAAATAGAGAAGGTAAATAACTGTTCCAGCTATTCCCTGCTTGGAAAGATGATCAGAATTAGACAAAGCATGAGCAGGATGAAACAAGATACAGGAGAAGTGAGGGTAAACGTCTTGGACACTTCTACAGTGCCAGCGTTAGATATATTGAGCATTAGATATATTTCTCCTCCCTCCTCCTGCCCTCTCCCTCCCCAATTAAAGTCAGACATTCATGTCCTGACCATTCATGCAGATGTAAATGCTGATCACTGCAATGAATTCTCCTCTAGCTACAACAAGTCCTGAATTGGAGAAAGAGTCATTGCATTGCTGTAATGTACTGCAAGATCTTCTGCTCAATCAGCACCAGTAACTAGGACCATCACCTTTTCATTCCCACCAGGGTGAACACAAGCTTCACAAAATGTATTGATATTTTTGAATTTTGCATGGAAAATTACAGCTGAGTAATAAATCTAATTAAGACAGCTTGCCTGAGGACATGATGCTTCCCAAGATGCAAGCACACTCTTTTATTGTTTGTCTTTTTTTTTTTTTTTGGTCCCTTGGCATGGAGAACAAGGGATGAGAGTTTTCAAGTTAATTGAAAATATCCTGGGAAATAATCAGCATCAACATGATGAGAGGATTATCTCCTGTGGGACAAACAAACGGGCAGGGAACATTAACCCTCCCTAGCTTCCCAACTTCTGCAGTATCTGAAAATTAATAGCAAAAGAGTAGTTCCAGGAAAGGGTGTTGATTTAACAACAGAAAACGCCTGCCTGTAGATGAGAACCACTGGAAAACCATCTGACTTAGCTGAATTATATCCTTCCACAAGAGAAAGATGACTAGCAAAATACAGTTTAAAACCTATCTGAGTATCCTCAGTTTCATCCTTCAGTCTATGCTTTGAACTGAATCTCTCCTTCAATAAGCCTGAAGAGTTCCAAGAACTTCAGTATCTTGAAACTGAACCTTATTGCCCTTGAAAGCAATATAGGTTTTGTAATGAATTTTATTTAGAGAAGATAGGGTCTTACACAGGTAGCATAGGGGTCATGATAAGGCCCAGCAATGCTGTAAGCTTAAAAAAGCAATGACAGAACAATTGGCTGGTACGCTGGCTGTATCTTTCAGAGTCATTTACTGGCATTGTTTCAGTCATTAGCAAGGATGGCATCAAACCTTTTATTCACATTAACCACGTGCCTAGGCACCCTGTAAATCTGATGATACTATGGACTTTGACATGCCTTCAACATATAAACACCTTTTTCAAACATTCATCGCTCATCTGACTTGAGACCTGCAAACAGTTCTAGCCAATTGCACACTGAACCATTACTGGTTTAGCTTCAAGAATAATGTATCTTATTGAAGAACCATGTTTCAAAAACTGAGTATTTTAAAAGTAAGCTTTAAGATGTCCTAGTCAACCACATCAATTTATTCTGCCTACCTTTGCTATTCTCCAGTATAAAAGTGCTGCCATAACCTACAGCAGTAAATGTAAGGAGAATTCTTTTTTTTCATTATATCTCATTGGTCCTGTCATACAGTTTAGGCACCTCAATAACAGAAGTACGTCAATTAAAACAAAAGGGAAAGAACTTCAAGGGACAATTAGATGCCTGAAATCCCTCTCCTGATGTTTTGCTGTTATTTTGAGAAGCACTAGTGGAACTTCACTGGCATGATTTCTACAATTCCTTTCAAGAAACTGGAACAGAGGCAGACAGGGGCTAGAAGAATGAGGAGACTATTATTGGTGCCAAAGCAATTTGTACTGCAAAAATAAAGGGGATGGCATTGCTTTCTTCTCTACTACATCAGAAACTACAATGCAAAACCACAAAAGCCATTTAAACCAAACCCCACTGTTGTTATAAAAATAAAAAAGCACAAGTGAAATTAATCTGTAATTTAAAACACATTCACAACCTATGATTAGTTTGATTAATCTTAATCAAAGCATTCAGCATAGTAGCATAGATGAACCTTCTTGTCTAAACCAAGATCCAGCTTAACACTTATTAGCTTATTTCAGTGGAAATATTTCTGTAATGTGATGTTACAAATAAAATCTTT
Organism: Apaloderma vittatum; assembly: GCF_000703405.1. NCBI lineage: Eukaryota > Metazoa > Chordata > Aves > Trogoniformes > Trogonidae > Apaloderma > Apaloderma vittatum. Next base: position 36,069 of record NW_009718374.1, read on the forward strand.
GATCCGAAATCCTCGTTTCAATTGTAATGTACTGGGGAGCACAGTACTGTCCTACAGCAAAATTCTCTTACTAAGAGAGAGAGAGTTCTTCAGGTAGAAGTTGTGAGAAAGAGTAAACAATTTCACCATTTTCTGTGGCACCAAAGGCAGGCAGGAGTTCTTCCTCAAGGGCTGACATAATGCAGAGTAGGTAAGAGAGAAATGCTAAAGAGCAACATAAATTACTTGGAAAGAAACAACTGTTCTGATAAATAGAACACCGAAACTTTTGCAGCACCAGTTTGATTTATATTTTTTCCTGGCAGACTTCTAACAAGAGCTTAAAAATGTCTTTGAGTAAGCCTTGAGCATCATAAAGTACATGTTATTTCCTTTACCAAGTACACTAGTGGATCTACAAAGAGAACGTGTTGCCCTGCTGATTTTGTGAAGCCTCCTCACATTTAAGAGAATTACAAATCAAATTTACTTATTTTGTAATCATAATTTGCCCTGGTTACTTGTATGAAGAGCTGTTCTACTGAAGGTTTACAAATGGCTGTTACGTCTACAGCTACAGACATAAGACAAGAGCTATCCTCTTCAGATTAAGCAAATCTTGCATGAAAATATTCCAGCTGATAATGGAAATACAATGCTAACCAAGAATTGCAGCAGAAATACTACACAACTTGTGACAGAGGGGGGGAGTAGGTCTTTCATTCATTTGTTTTCTAAAAAGCAAGGATTTACACTTATCCTTTCCATCATAAACCTCTATTTTACAAGAGAGTGTTTTAAAAACAGGCAGTGTGAGAAATTTCCAGTCAAAAGACACATGAGCCTTTTCTAAAAACATTGTACACATGTGCTCATGGCAATCGGTTGTATTTTGCTCAGCTGGCATTGGGATAGTGCTTGATTTCATGCTCTTCAAGTTCTGTGTTTTGCTTTTTTCCCTATCCTCATGGACACCCTCCACTGCTTTCCCAGACTACCTCTACTGAAAGGGATGATCCAAGTCTGAGGCTCCAGTTTTCACACAGTAAATCCAAGAATAAGGCCACAAAAGGATGTTCAGCCCAATCAAGGCTGGACCTAAGCACATGCCCTTTCCTCCTTACCACTGCAAGCTCAGACCCAGTCAGCATTGCTCACACAACTTAACAGACGAACTGTGCTTAGTCAGGTCTTAGGAAATATTTATTGCTGGTTTTTTATCTTAAGTGTGTACTAACAAACTCTCTCATTGGCAGTTTTCATTCTTACATATTAAATTAAGCATGCAATCAAGCCTCTAAGAGGAAGTAGAGAACTCGTAAACCAAGTTTGATCAAAAATCAAGATGCCATAAGCCGCTCTATGATGAATTTTGAGGGTGTTTTTTTTGTAAACTGAAGCAGTACAGTTAAATTATTATGTTCTCCCTCATTACCAACCCTCACTGTCCTTCTCTTTGCCATAATAACTAGTTAACAACATGCTCTGTTACTGACTTCCCAGCCCAGATGTGTTTTTTTCACACACTAAAGATAAACTATTGTAATGAGAGAATGAATTAATTCTGCAATAAACCCCAACGTTTTAGAATAGTTTCTCTATTAAAATGAGATGTTAAGTCAACTGAAATTTAGGTGGTAAGAGTCTATTAAAAAAAATTTTTAAAAATCGTTTGAACCAATGGAGCTTTACTTCCATTCCACAGTACAAATAGTTGTTACTGTTTCCTCTGGAAAAAAAGTTCTAATTTGTAGGGATATTAACCTCTTGGAGGCATGACAATATTTTTACAGCATGCACTGTTTAAGAATTGCCTGTATATGATGTATAGCAGGGACAGCTAATTTTCCTATAAGTCATAATTCATAGGACAAACAATGTGAGGGATATTAATGGAAAGAGATCAACAAGGTTATTTCCTTTCTGTGGCTTTCTGCAGAGTTAAATAAATAATAAGTGAAACTCATAATTCAGCAAATTAGTTAACTGGAACTATTTTGTCACTGCAGAATTGAACACTGAAGCTTACCTATTTATAATACTCATAGATCCTATGCTTGAATGAACTAATGCTGCTTAACTTTATTTCTCCTTTCCACTTATGTGCAATGGAAATAAACATCAAAAGCTCTGAAAAGGCAGCTGGTTTCTTTGACAGATGATGACTACAGAATTTAGCAGTTGATACGAACTTTTTCCTCTATTAATTTCAGGACTGGATTCCAGTTTAATGAACTAGTTAATAAACTATTTTGATGAAAAGCATATTCACTGCTTCACCAGCATTCCCTTGTTCTTGTGATTAATGCAATTATAGAACTGTTTCCTTTTCACTTTCCCAAGTTCCACATAGACATATTTTGAAGACAAATTAACTAAAGGTTACTGCTGCATGAGAACTGCAGCTGTTCTGCAGATGCTGAGCGTCCCAACTTTTCTTCAGCCTTCAATTACTCTCATTCAGAAATAAAACCTATCAGACAACTTCATAGCATTAATCAGTACAGCTTAATTTTGAGGGCTTCTGTGTCAATACACTTAAAACACACTTTCCCTTGGTTGGAGAGGTGGAAGAGGGGAAAAAAAAAAAGGTATTTCAACTTCTATGTTGCAGAAATTAAGTCAGAATAATCTATAATAGCAGATTAGCCTTCCTTCCTATCTGAATACATACATGGTGACTAATGTAGCCAACTCCCCTTTAAAAGGGCTTCGGAAAATGCTGTTGTCCCCATTTCAGAGATAAGAAGGTGGAAGCAGAAGAGTCAAGAGTTTAATCAAGCCCTCACACCAGTTGGTGACCTATATTAGGCAGAGTTAGAACCAGACAGTGTTTACATGAGACTATTGCAACAGAGTTGGTACCGATTGCATAAGCAGATGCTAACCCATGCAGCTGTCTGAGTTTCCAAAATAATATTTCAGTTTAGCTGCAACTGATTTAAGTAGCTTTAAACTAAACCAAAACAATCCTAGTGTCAACAAAAACAGTTTACCAAGATTAATGTACTAGATGGAGAGGGGTTGGACTATATCTTTCAAGTGTTCCAAATTTTTCTCCCCCTTACTCAAGTGAGGCCTCAAGACCTGTAGCAGCAACCCAGCAACCTAGTTAATCTTTGCAGATTTTCACCCACCCATAAAATGGTATAAACTGGAATATTTGCACAGAAATGCCTTGAGGCTGCACAGAAAAAGTAAAAGCGGAAGCTGAGTTTAAAATCAAGCTTCTCCTCCAACCTGCCCCCCATGCTTTCAGTGTACATGAGTAGTTCATTGGGACAAGTCAAAATACAGGTGATCCAAACCTGACAATCTTACAGAGGCCTAAATAAGCTTTTCACAGTGCCCAAAATGCAGTGTAAAGTAACATTGCATTAAGAAGCACGTTATGCTCTCTCCCATTTACAGCCATGCATAAAAACATGCTTCTGATTAAGAAATTTACAGAAAGTCACTTTGTTACAACAGTCTACAAACTTTTTCGTAGTAGCAAGGACTAAAATGTTACAGGCTTTTGGTTTCACAAGCATTTCTGTATTTCATGCCCAAATTCCTGTACAAGGTTAAAGGTCTTGCTTCTCTGAAGACAAACTAGAAGCTGCAGTGAAAGTGTGCTAGTAGCATCACATATCCCATTTTCTATTTAAAACAACTGTCTTCAGAAGAAACATTAAAAAAGAAGAAAAAAGCAGTAGTCAAGTAATAATTGTTGCTTATGTGACAGTTCGGTGAGCTTACACGTGCTACAGTAAAAATCTTATTTGTCCCAAGAACATCAAATCAATGAAACAAAACCAGAAGTGATCAGATCTGGGTGGAGCAGGGTGCTGAGCGTAATGATAATATTAACCAAGTAGACTTTTGAACTATGGAACAGGAGCAAGGAAAAGAGTCACACTATTGGCTGTTAACTCCTTGGAGTAGAACCTTTACTAACTCACCCTGTTAAGCCAAACAAATAACACAGTTTGCTGGGTCAACCAAAAACTTTACATAACCTCAACTCTCCCTCTATCGGTCCATCAGACAGGCAAGGCAAGGCAGGCTTCCAACATCAACATGGACAGGATGCTTTGTATGAATAGCAAGGTGATGGGTTTATGTTAGGACGAGTAACAAGAAGGGGGGGAAAACCTGCCACAGAAACGCTATTTGCTTTGAGATTTCTGTTACTATGTATTTAGTTTTAGCAGGGCTTAACCTGAAACAAAATTTTGTAACATTACTTACTATAAATCCCTTCAACACTAGATAAGCTCAAGACTGATCTTTAAGGAGGACTGTGGAAGGAGAGGAGGCTGCTCTGGACAAATGTTTACAGAGATCCTCCAGCACAGTTATGGCAGGACAGAAAGAAGTGTCATCAGTAACTAACGTGAGAGCACTGGGAAACAGTCCGATCTGAACACTCTCAGACCTGTAATAGCATAAAACTTAATCTCTCTCGTTTCTTCTACTGAGTAAATTAGACTGGTAATAGCATCAGTTTGCTGGTAAGAGCTGCCTATGCATTAAAATATTTCTTAAACACAGTGGTATCTCATACACATAAACCCCATTTTTGCAGGAATAATATAACATTAAAAACCACAGACACAACATACACTGGAACACAAGCTTCTGCTATTTTATGTTTGACATTGTATTACTAAGCACAGAGAAGGACCTTTCTTTCTAAGAAAGCTTCCGATAATTTTGACAAAAAACACAGCAAATACTGCTTCAATAGTTCTTCGATAATCTTTTCAGTCCTGTATGACATTCAGTTCCTGTGCAAGTCATTGTGTATATCCTGCAGAAAGTATTTTGAATAAGTGAAAAAGTAAGTTTAGTAAAAAAAAAAAAAAATCTTTAAGACTACTAAACTGTGCATGCTTCCAGAGTCATAGTTTCTAATATATTTGCAGGTCACTCCTAAACATCTCAGACAAGACAAGCTGAAGGCAAAGAATATTGTACAGCATTGACACGTGGCAGGAAATTAACTGACTCCATGCCCTGTCACCTCTTCACTGTCTCGTCTCTGAGGGTGTGTAAAAAAAAGCCAAACCATTTTGCCCTCTTCTTGCCACTGTATTAAAGGGAAGAGGAATCGGCTGGCAGAAGCACTATAGCTGCTGTCTTAGGCTTGTTACACTTTTCCTTCCTAGCCAGGATTTCCTGCAGCTGACATCTTTACCTGCTCAGCAGGCATCTCTTACCTTCTTAGAAGAAGAGACAGAGGAAGCACTTGTACATTGCTAAGAACCCTCAAGTTTAAAAGCTGTTTGGCATACAAGATACTCGGAGAGTCATCAAAACCACAGAAAGGCTATAGTTACCTCAGACAAGTGAGACTGTTTTCCTAAGATACAGAATTCATTTGAAAGCACCTAGTCAATGCCTAGTGTGAAACTAGGTTATTGCAGCATTTCTCTGCTAGGAAATAACAAGCAGCAGCCAGCTGTGGGGACATCTGTCCAAATGACCATCTTGTAGCAGAGCTAAGCAAGCAGTCCTAAAACACATGCAGATAAAGCCAAGGTGCTCTCAGTGTGTGAACTACATTTTATTTCTCTTAAATGTAAAATTAAGATATCTCTGCTCATTTCACTAATCAAGTTGACAGCATCAGGGCCTTAAAAGGGACTGTGTAGCAATTTCATCAAAAAGCACAGTTATTCTAAAATCACAATCCAGATTGGGAATACTGGATATGACCTTGAAGCTACTACAAAGATACTACCTTGAAAATCTGGTATTACTGTAAAAAAATCAGAGAGACATGATAAAGTTAGGTGCTGGTTTTGCTGCTACAACAGAAGCACCTTGAATGTTTTTCCTTCTCCTTCTCCCTTCTCTCTTACACCCCAAATGCCCTAAAATTAAGTCAGAAATACTCAAGTATTATTTTAGAAGGGCAAACTGATAATGACACACGTGAAAAACTTTCAAACTGCACAGATACCAATAAGCAAGAGTGATATTTTCTAAGCCTAAGTTCCAGTGCCCTTGAAAAACCCTTCTGCTAACAAGGCAAGCGTTGATTACAGAATTGCCCTCTATCATTCTGGAGTCACGTACACACTGCTTACACAGGCCTGAAGGTTGAAATTCTAACTTGACTGACCAGATATCACAGTTCAACTATTTAAATTTATTTTAACATATTTGCATTACAGTCTGTGCAGCTGGTTAGCAGCAACTGTAACAGCTGAGCATGTAGTAGGGTGAAGGTTCCAACCAGACTGATGCAAGAGAAGCCAAGGGAGAAGTTGGTACCACCAGGGAGTTTGATTAGACGCCTTCTCTTTATACAGCTGCGTGGCTCCAAACCTCCCATTCCTTTGGTGCCTGGAGAAGACTCATCAGCCTCGCTTCCCTCATAGGCCAGAACAAATATACTTACAGCTGCTGCTTCTCTAGCACGGGACCACACATGATTCTTGAGTAACTTTCCTCCAAAGCTTTTTTACTCCCATGGAGTGCGTTGGGAGTACAAAAGACGAGCGGCAATACGAGCACTTGGAGATCACACAGCATAGTCATCACTGATGAATCTGTTATTTTAACCAAGCCACCAAAAATACTGTTTCATATCTGACTATACTTTCTACCTGAGGACCTTTGCAACTGTTTGCAGAGTTACTTTTAAGTTCCATTATCTATATCACTCATTAGCTGCCATTATCTGACAATCTTATGATTTATTTAACATTAATTTGGACTCCAAAGTAACTGGCATATTTGTTGTCCACAAGGGTCAGAGACCTGCAATAGGTCCAGCTGGGACTTTTTTGCACCTCTTTCAACCTCAAAGACACGCAGGTCTGGGTTTTGTTTCTCAGCAGCTGGAATCTGCTTACACAATATTTGTAAGATGCCAGCACAGAACAAAGTCAATTTAGTATTTGCAGTTTGCTCAATTATGATCCACGTCTACCTTTTTGTTAAGGCAGAAATATAGTCCTATACATGGGCTGATCTGTAGCAATTGATTCCACATCAGGAGGTTAAAAAACCCAAGTCTAACACAAGATCTTGATTTCAGATTCAGAGGCTATGATATACAACCTATTTCTGGTTTCCTACTCCTTTTTCAGCACCCACGTTTCTTTCTCTCAAGAAAAGTGTACAAGGTTTGAGTAACAACATTTCAGAAGCTACTTTGCACCTAATGGTGCCTGCCTTTGATCCATTAGAGTTCATACAAAACTATACATATATATATATATACACACATATATATAAATATATAACTTCCTTACTGATTTGACTGTAAATAGAGTCACTAGGGCAAGGGATGCCTACAAGGGATCTCTCCTGCCTACAGTTAAAATGTTGATAGGTATTACTGTGCTACTTGTGTACTTAAGCACTCTAATATAAAGAGAAAATTAAATGCACAGACACAGAAAACAAACTGACCATCTGAAGTTCCCTGCTAAAGAATTTGGTGGTTTAGAGAAAAGACAGAGTTACACTACAACCGGCAGTGCTGTTGAGGGACCTGAATCTGAAGAAAGACAGGAAATAAAGGAAGACCAAAGTTGTGCCTCCAAGCCTAAGCTATCCCTTCAGCTAGCAATAATGCGAAGCGTGCATTGCACTCCATATTTTAGGGGTTCAGTCTGCCAAGTGTGGCTCTCCTGAGGATGTCTGTAGCACCATAGAGAGCTTCAGGTATGACAACAGTGGTATTTTAATTTATATGAAGGGTGCAGCTCTTCCAGTTGCTCTATTACCATACATTGTTTCATACTACAGAGCAGGTTCAGAGCTTATGAGCTGAACTCATTTTGGACTGAACAAAACCTAAACATATACTCCATGAAAAAAGTTAACTATTTGCTCACAGGCATACAATTCATAGGATCATACAGAGTCAGCACCAAGTAAAATCCTAGCAAATACAGGCATGGTGACTAGCAGGTCCACAGCACCAAGTGCAAAGCCATTCTCACTTGCTCCGCTGCTAATCAGGCTATTGACAGCCACTTGCAGTCCAGCTTGTTTCTGGTTGTATGTTACTCTGTTGACGTCTGCTTGCAGCACAAGCATGAAGCGTGATTGCTCTGAAGGTCAACAGCATTCAGTGAAAAGCGAAACAATTCATTTTGTTTTATCAATACTAATGGCAAGGAGCAACAATCTGCTTTAACAAAGGAAAGCTTACAAAACCATCCTTGCACTGTATCCTCACCGGCTACAGAAGGTATCTTGCAATAATTATATGTATTATAAAACACAGCAGGGGTTCTAAGATCTTTTAGGACAACAAGCTGTTAACAACCTGCAAATCTGCTTGCATGCCATAGGCCCTAGAGCAGAGCTTGCCAGAAAACACACCCAGTAGAAGAAGGTAACATGTCAGGTAATACAAACATTCTCTCCTAAAGTGACAGAAGGACAACATACTACAAGCACCCAACGATTAAGTCTTCAGCAGTAAAAACGAAAAGTGCAAGCAGGAAAATCATAACTTCTGATCGATTGCTATTGCTCCATCAGCAGAGTTGCAGTGTATGCACTAACAGCTTTGTTTAACTATGTTCCAAGAAAAGTTTAAACAATTTAATGGTTAAACAGGGGGAGAAAAACCACCAAAACCCACACAACAGAAAAGTATGCTTGCTTACATTTGAGTTTGCATACAGAAATACTCAGAGAAAAGCTGTGGAGTAACATAGCACTGCCTGTCCTCAATTTTCCGCTCCTAGCCCTGCAGTGACAGTACTCATAACTCCTAGCCTGAGATGTCACAGAGAACTGTGGGCAGTGGTCCTATATTTTCATCTCAGTTCAAGCCTGTTGACCTCAGAGGGTACATAATTAAAGATATACATCTGAAAATTCTAGCAACATCTATTTTTCAGGCACAAGTCTTAATTTGTACTGTCAAGTTTTTATACAAGAGGTATTAGAGGGTAGTTGTTAACAACTTTGCAGTTAAAGATTTTCCATTGGCAGTTACCTGTCCTCATCTGATAGCTCTTCAGCTTTACTTTGTTTGGCCCAAACAAAAGTCTTAGTCTTGAAAAAGACAACTCATCTGGCATTTCATCTAGAGAATTCAGTCTCCTTTTTGTCTCCCACACCTTCAATACCTTCGATGGAAGGGATCAGGAAGCTAAAGACCAACCAAACAAACCCTAGGAGTCTAGAATTTCATTTATGCACCTCCTGAAGAACAAAGGGTAAGGGAAAGCTAGCAAAAAATACGTCCCTATTAACTTCACATGGGAAAACAAATCACTGTACAAAGCGTAAGCAAAAGCCATAATCTCTTTACTAAATATTGAACTAACAAAAAGCATTTAAAACGTAGCTCAAATTCTCAGATTCTCTCACAAGTATTGTACACAAATTTAAACCTTGAGGTAGCAGCTTGGAAGCAAAAGCATTTTGGGAAACAGAGCTCAGAATCAGAGACTATTTTTGAAGTTTTACTGTGAAACTGACTAACTCCAAAAATAAACAAATCTAGAAGCAAACTTCAGCATCCTCAAGCACAAATCAAAATCACGTAAATGCACCTGTCAGTATGTGTGAATAGAGAAGACAGCCTAGCTTTAGAAACAGACAGGAGAAACTACTATTAAAGCACTTGACCGTTACTTCATTTAGCATAAACTTCCCGTGTGCCACGTATATAACCCAGCAAAAGTTCTCCTTAAAAGTCTTCCAAACATTTGTTCGCAGCACTAGGCTTTAAGTCTAAACATCTAGGTTTCTCAGGTTAACCCTCAGGCCTGGTTAAAGTCTTGTATGGTTTTCAAATAAAGACATAAAATATTTGTTCTCACACTCAGTATGTTTGTCTGTTTCCCCTAAATGGAGCTAGCAGTTACTCTTTTCAGTTTATTGCTCTGTTTTGAAAGTGCCCAGTTTAACTCATCTTCAGATTCTTTCTTTTCACCAGCCTTGATGTTTATCAGTGGGTAGCATTTAATTTTTTGATGACTGGGGTGGTCCAGTAAAAGGGATTTCCCAGTAAATAAGATGTGTCCCAGTGTTGGTAAACCTTTGTTCATGTGAATAATGACACAATGGTCAAGAGGGCTCCTCCTTGCATGAATAGCTCCTTTATCATTAAGCTATGTTTCACAATCAGGATGGAGCAATAAAGAGTAAAAGTGAGGAACTGGAGAAGAGGGAGATCACTGAATTGCCTTACATCTGCTTCAGTCTCCCAAACTCTTTCCTACATCGGGGCTGGCAAAGGTGTCATCACTGTGGATCTTTGCCTTCTCCCCCTTCCTAAAGAGTCCCAGGACTCTGGGCCACAGCGGCACGTGACAAAGACAGGCCAGAGACTTTTAGCAACAGACAGAGGTGTTACACCTCTGACAGGCAGTCAGCAATCAGCCTATGCACTGTCCAGGGCGAGACACCTTTAAAGTCAGGGTCTATGTAGCATTACTGCAAAAAGTACTTTCTACTCCCTCTTATAGTTAAGTAATACAATACTTACAATAATCAAAGCAAATGGATTCTTCACGGAAGAGACTTCTAAAAGCTGTTTTTAAACAAGTTTATATTTAGGCATTTCTCAGGATTGTGGAGAAAGGCTTTTTTATTTTTTTAGCACATCCTACACTACTCAGCTTGTGAACTTTCTGCAAGTGTGTTAAACACATTTCAAGAAACATTTATTGCAGTGTATTTCTGCTGTAACTCATTGTGAAATCTTTATTACAGAATATAAACTTTAGGCAGTATTTGACCTATTACAGCGCACTCAATCACTTTAAACAGTTGGTACAGCAATACTAGTCTGTATGCGAATCGAGAGTCTGTGTTGACAACCTGCTTGTTTAAGATTACACTACAGATCTAACTTTGCAGCCATTCCACACAGAGCTTCCATTGCACTTACAGATGACATTAGGCTCAGATGAACACAGGAGCTAACCTGGGTGGGGAACAAGGGCAGCAGAGAGATCGGTCTCTGAATAAGTCAGTCCTTGTCACCTTTCAGGCTGCTCCTGGAAACAAAATTGGTATTGTTAGTACAATGGGAACATTTCTTGGCATCCTTGTATTTTTCTAGAAACCATTTAAAATTCTGTAGTTAGTGATATTTGTTGAAGAACTTTATCCAATGTGTTTTAAATGGAGATATTAAAGAGAATATTAGCAAAGTAAAAGCAAAGTTCAATGTAGCTTTGTAGAGTCACCTGAGTGTCAGTGGGGACTGCAAGCACAGTGAGAGAAAAGGCTCCAAGACGAAGACCAAAGATCATGTGAAAAAAACCAAAACAAAACACAAACGAAAACATGAGAGCAGAGAAATTAGCCAAATCATGCAAAATCCCAAGAAAAAGTTCAGGGAGTCCATGGAAGATGCTGAAGGAAGCGGCTCAGTGAAATGCTCATTTTCAGACCAACAGCATTCTGAATGTATTGCAAGAGAATATATTTGGAGGTTTAATACAAGAACAGGATGATGAGGATTTGCCAAAAGACAACAGCTGTTAGTAATGTTTTAAAGATTCAGCAGAACCCAACAGAAGCAGTGTGGATAGTGGTTGAGATAGGACAACTATCAAGACTATCACATTATGCAGATTACTCAGCACGAAATCCTGATGTCCTTACATGATTCCCCCCACCCCAGTTAACCTCAGCAAGGCTAGATTTCATCCTGCCAGCCTCCTCTGCAAGAAATGCCACTCCCCTTCTTCCCATCACTTCTCACATAGAAGTTTAATAAGAACGGGAACAAAACTACAAGTCTGGGGGAAAACAGGCAGTGAAACTTCCAGTTACCAGTAAGAATGAAATATGTGCAAGGTAAGACTTACATTTTAGCTAACTTGAGCTTAAGACAACAACAGAATATCTATGAAGCATCATCAGACCAGCAAGACTGGACATGGAAAGTAAGGTATGATTGGAAGTAGTACAGAGGCAAGACTGAAATCATGTGAATATGAGAATAACATCAGGAGCTAACATGCACTGAAGAGGGAAGGCCCTCCACATTGTGCTGTGGAAAGATACTCAAAACAAATATTTTGATCTGGCCATAGTTTGCCTTGCACTACTTTTTTTGTCCTCACTGCTTCTGTATCCCCATTCTACAGTGTGCTCTATCATCTAATGAACAGCCCACTAATTTTTTCATTGTCTTGTACTTTAAGAAAAATCTTTCTGTCACTTCAGGATTAATTGTGATAAGAGTTTTGGGGTGTGAGAGGGGGAACCAACTAGTTATTCCCTCATACTAAAACGAATTTTATCCTAAATTGAACCGGAATCCACATTCTGCATTATGACCACAGCAAGTTAAGCGTGGCAGGCTTAACACATATCCCAATCGAAACAAGTCTTTTTTCCTGAGGATGTTAAAACAGGTTTGGGATATAACCTCGCATAAGATTTCAGTAAGATTCCAGAACAGCTAAAGCATATTCAAAAAACATAGCATGTCTTTCATTTTCCAAAATCCCTTAATAGTTTCAAGCCTCCATCCCTCCCTTTCACTGTATACCACAAAGACACACTAAAGATGGGAACAATAAGGACACTGCCACCAGAAAGTTGTGCTATCTGAAGTAGATAGAAAGCAGCCACCCACTGAAGGAAGAGAGTTTAAACCACGAACTTTTAGGATCAAGAACCATGTCTTTTTCTAAGCTTGCCCAGTATTGATTACACCAATAGAGCTAATGAGACATTTTCCCAGCCTTCTGTAACTTTCAGTGAACTTAAAAATAAAATAATAAATAAATGAAATTGAAAACACAATGACCAGAAGATCTAGTCAATACGAGCATTTTTGAAATTAAGTCCCAAATGACTCATTCTAACCACCAGAGCCCCACATTATCTGGGCCGCCTGTTTTTCATGGCTCACCGTTTCTTGCCACCACGTTTTAGGGGATACCACATCCACAGAAAGACACTAACCGAGTTTATACCACGCTATGATTTACTGCACACCGTTTATTAACAATTACTTTTTGAAGAGGCATTCTGCCAGTTCAGCGAGATAGGACGATTATCAACTCCTTATGGTTTGGAAAGGAGTCATTCTCCTCCTAATGTAGAAAAACAACAGGGAGCATCACTCCTCCGTGCGTTCAGCCTTTCCCCCTGGTCATCCCGGCTGACCCCCGGGACCCGCACTCGGACCCACACACACGTTTTCCTCACAACGAGGCTATTCAGTACGGAACCAACATAAATAAATAAAACGAATTAAAAATAAAATAGTAAGGGCGGGAAGGAAATCGGACCAAACAGCGGAGGATCAAGACT
>NW_009718375.1:0-313 GCF_000703405.1 Apaloderma vittatum
TGGGGCCGAGGGTGGCTGGGATGCAGGAGAAAGGGAGAAAGCCACAAAAAAAAAAAAGAGGAGCGGGGCTCTGCTGGGACTTGCTGCGATGGGAAGAGGTTGTTACACCCGGGAGAAATGGATATGGAGGATCCTCCCTCCCGCTTCCTGCTCTCTGGCTTGGAGGGAGGGTACCAGAAGGTCGCACAGCTGCCTGGGTCACTGCGAGAGAAGCCGTGGTGGGCAGCAGGGGAGGGGGCTTGGGGTCGTGCTGAAGCCTGGGGTGATTGCTGGTGGCTGGTCCCCGCTGGAGGGTGGCTGGGGGGGGCAGGAG
>NW_009718375.1:479-8331 GCF_000703405.1 Apaloderma vittatum
CCCAAGAGGAGAGGAAGCAACTACGCTGACTAGCAAGACCCACCTTATGCCATGGGACCAGCGGGCCCATGGAGGGCAGCTAGACAGCATAGGAAGGACAGCGTTCTTCTAGTGTGGTGGGTTGTCTTTGCCAGTGAGACCACAGCTCAAAGGGGAGCTTTAGCGGGGGGGGGGGGGCTCAGCAGCTGCGGCCACCGTGCTTTTGGGGGGGGGGGGGGTGCTCAGAAGCTGGCGCATCACTCGTCCTCTGCTGTTGAGGAGCTGCGGTTAGCAAGTGCTGCATAATCCTGGTACTCTCTGCCTCCTTGGCTTAGGGAAAACATGCATGCCCATTCACGGTTATTCTATATATACAGACTTATATTTAGATATAAATAATTGCAGGAGAGGAACACTGAAGTTCAAGGACTGGGAAACTGTACAAATACCATGTACTCTGCTCTGCGGCTGTTCCTCTCTTCTTGCTTCCATTCAACAGTCCTTAGTGCCCTGAGCCCAAGCTTTCCAAACAGATGCCGACCAGGGTAGTTAAACTGTAAGGCACCTTTTTAGTGTGAGGACACGCTTGTGCCATGCTGGGATGTGATCTCTTTCCCCCTGTGCCCTGGCAGTGCCGATACTATGTTCAGGAGAATGCAGCAGCTTTTGAGGTGCCAAAGCGAGAGCCGATTTGGATGAAAGAAGTGTAGTAGGGGCAGTGCCCGGGTGTTTCCCTCGCCTACAGTGTCCCCTGACTCGCGGGGATTATGAGAAGATCGTCTGGTCTTTGATTGCTCCGCAGTAGCTGCCAACTAGGGTGTCAGTATAATCTTACCCCGTGGGAGCGGACAGAAAGGCTGTGGTCCATGACCTGCACTGTTTAGGCTAAGGGCAGGCTTCCCACAGCCAGAAGTTATCACAGACTTGCATGAAGCAGCTGGTGGAGGAGAGGGAAGCTGCAGCGTCTCCTGACAGTGCCATGCTTGCTGATCCAATAAGAAGAGACCTTGGTGGGGAGCTTGGATTTGTGAACTGACCTAGGGCAACAGTCTTGTCTTCAGAAATACTGGGAGGGGAGAGTGTTCTTCCTCCCCTATAGTGTCTCTGTAAGGACATAGTGGCAGTGTGATGTCCTCATTTCCATGAGGACCAGCTGCTGGTGCCAGCATTGCTGAGCATCCTCGGGGCATGGCTGAATCCCACCTGTAAGGGTCTATTGACCAGGACTGGCAGGGAGCCAGAGGAGGTGTCTGGGGACTGGAAAATGGGAAACATTCTTTGTCCTGTTTGAAAGTGCCTCATCTCTACATATTTCAGGTCACTGTATCTGGCAGCCAGACAGGGCTTCAGGTACTGTTCAGCTTGACCCAGCAAGGCAAGTAGCAAGAGCTAGTGGTCAGAGCTGGTGGAGCCCCTGTTCCCTGTTGGCATCACATGCGTACACCTACACTTAACGGTGGTGAGCTGAATCTCACTCGGCAGTGTATTCCCAAATTGGAGGGTAGGGAATGCCAGGGGACAAGCTCTTCAACCTGGGAACAAGAGAAGAAATGTCCTTGACCTGCTGCTCAAGTGGGATCCAGTGGAAGGAACCAGTTCTCCTCCAAGTTGCTGTGTAAAATGGAGACCTTAGTACCGTTGCAGGAGCTGAGTGCTGGCAGGGTTCCCTGGCTCCTGGATGCTCAGCCTTTCCCTTTCCTCTGCAGTTGTCAATGCTGCCAACCTGGGGCTGATCCAGTGCCTTTTTTCTAGGCAGGTAATTCTGGAATCTGGGCTGAAGACGTGTGGGGCGTGATGTTGATGTTTGCTGCGACCATCCTGACCAGTAGTTGCTGATGTCTGTCCAGAGTCTTGGAAGATGGTACCAGTTCCTAGAAAGGACTAGATCCTCCCCACCTGCCTTGTTTTGGGGATTAGAGGTCGAAAGGAACAGGGCTTATTCATGTGTTGCATGATGTAAGCAAATCAGTGGGGCAGAGCCATGGAAACTGATGCTCAGAAGTCCCACTGGAGTCCTCTGCAAGCTGGTGCCATGATCTGGCCCTCAAGAGCTACCTGGGCCTTCAGGCTGCTGCTGAATCGTTTTTGCAGCCCTGTAAAGGGCTATCTCTAGGACACCTAGCCCTGTGAACCCCAGGGCATCTTATAAAGTGAAAGTTTAGCATTCTGGGGGTGAATTGGAGATTTCAGGTAGGTCTCTGCAGGGAAAGGCAGGTGAGAGGTGTGGGAGGTGAGGACTTGGGAACACTTTTTAAACGTGGGATGGGAGATGGGGCCTGGGACAGGCTCTTTCAGAAAGGAGCTTGAAGATCTTGAAGGATTTCTGCAGTTGTTTAATATACGAAGTTTCAGGGTCAGGGTCATAGGGGTGATGAAGGTATTTTGGCCCACATGCTTGGCTACTGGGCTGCTGGTCAGGTTTCTCACCTCGAGGCTTTTTGAAGATTCCCCAAATCTCAAAGGAGTTTGG
This sequence comes from Apaloderma vittatum, assembly GCF_000703405.1. Taxonomy (NCBI): domain Eukaryota; kingdom Metazoa; phylum Chordata; class Aves; order Trogoniformes; family Trogonidae; genus Apaloderma; species Apaloderma vittatum. The sequence goes on from NW_009718375.1 coordinate 2,929, forward strand.
TGCAAGCAGTGATGGGGCTCCCTCTCCTATTGCCTCTTCCATGTGCATTGTGGACATCTCTGTTTGCTCCACGGCTGCTCGTAAGTCATCCCCTCCATCCCTTCCAGTGCATAGCAGGGCAGCAGCTGCAAGTGTGGGTCTCCATCTCCTTTCACCTCAGGCGCCACGTCAGAGGCAAACACTATGTATAAGGGAGAGGAGGCTGTAGCAGCTGTCTACCCCTTGCCTTTCCCAATTTGTGTTGCTGTTAGCACCCAGGCGCTTGTTAAGGGTTGTCCCATGTGTTCTAGCTGGTGAACTGACGCACAGAGAAGGGAATTGACTGGGATCCCACAAAGGGTTTTCTGGATGAGCCATGGCTGCATTAGTTCTGCCCTCTAGCACTGCAGAGATGTTTAGATATACCTGCAATAGCAGATTTGCTTACCATTCTCCAGTGCTCAAGCTTGAGCAACAGAGGAGGCTCCTGGTGATGGAGGGAAACCCTGTTTGCAGTGAAGTAGGGCAAGCCTTTCGCCTCCTTCCATCAGACTGCAGCGGGCAGATGACGATGGCATTTGTATCAGAGCCTGCTCTCCTCCCAGTGACACTGTTCTGGGACAGAAAGGATTTCCCTTCCCGCGGCTTTTTCATCTGTGTGTTTGCTGTGCTGGACTTCTCGGAGCTGGTTAAGAGCTCAAAGAGGCAGCCTTATTCAGCTGCTTCTGTGGGGGGAAGCCACCGAGCTGGTTGTTTGCTCCTGTGAGCCCTGTGCAGCCCGGGAGAGGAGCAGCGATGCTGCAGTTCCTATTGGGATTAGACTCTGCAGCTGGCTCCTCCTCCGTCTCTGCTGTGGTTGTATCCCCTGCCATTGGCACTTGATCAGCTTTCAGGAACCTCACCATCGAGGCTGATGTATATGTATTTTACCTTAAATACCTAGGACAAAACTGGGTTGTAAACAGTTTACAGCAGAGGTTAGTGTGACACTGTAAAAGCTCTGCAGTATCTACATGCTGCGTAGTCCTAGGAGGAGACTAACGTGTGGACTAGAGCCCTGCTAACACAGTTCCTGGAACCAAGCCGGGGCTGCACCGTGCTCCCTGTCCCGGGTGGGTAACTGCAGCTGGGCTTGCCTGCATCTCTGCAGGGCAACAGCCAGCATCGCCCTTCTCAGGCAGTGCAGAATGTGAGGGGCTGGGGAGCAACCAGGAGGTGGGATTTGCTTTTCTGAAATGGACGTGGCCAAAGACCTCTCTCCCTGGTACCTCTTCCCCAACTTTGTGAATGAGTGAGCTGAATGCTTTGCTTTATTCCTTGTGCTCCACTTGGAGATCCACCTTCCTCCCCTCCCTGAACCAGGCACTGTGTCTGTGCAAGCCCTATCGCCCCACAGACAGCCCAGGGTTAGCGTGTGCCTTGCATCTCACTGAGGTCCCCATTTAGACCCTCCCCACGCTCCTCTTTTGCCTGAGCTATCCCATTTGAGCCTCACAGCCAGGGCTGTCGCTGCTGGGAAAGATTTGCAATGCAGAAGGCAGCTGTGGGAGAGGAAACCTTCAGCCTGCTGGGTAGTGGCACAGCAGAGCTGTGCTGCAGCCGAGCAAAGCCAGAGAGATCCAGGCAGACTCCGGTAACCACAGGTTCCCTTCGTGTCCTGTGAACCTTGAGGCTGCCGCAGTGGTGGGTTGCACTGGGAAGCTGAGGGTGCCCCAGTCCCTGCTGCCTGCACACCACCTGCCTTCTCTAGGCTCTGTGTCTCTGTCACCAGCTGCCACTCTCAGCTGGTGGCCCCAAAGAGGGGGGCTCAGCACTACTGATGCTCAGGAGCCCCAGCAGGACACTGTTCCCCTTGCCGTCCCTCTGCATGTGCCGTCTGCAATCCTTGTCACAGGCTGACTGGTGGGGCGGGCAAGAGGGGAAGCTCCCTGTCCCCGGGAGAGAAACCTCGGCTGGAGATCTGGGCCAGATCCAGCCCTGCTAATCACAGTGGCAGAAGTCCCACTGGCATGGGGTGCACCAGGCTTTGGCGAGGTGTACGGAGGAATGCTTAGCATGTGGGACTCTAGGTGACCAAGCCAGGGCTGAGGGGCTCTTCAGGGACAGCGGTGGGGATTTCCTAGAGGAAAGGAGAGGGTCAAATCTGTCCCTAGGCCTGTCAGTGGTGTTGTGATCTATGGTTCCTGCTTTAAGTTTCCTTTTCATTCAAGAGTGAAAGTAGCCCCCTGCTTTCTAGGGGGTCCATTAAGCCCATTAAGCTTTTTGAGATCCGTGGATGAAAGAACTCTCCAGCTCAGTGCACTGAAGAATGGAGGGGAATGGGATAGGGACAGGCTTGAACTTCCTTGCCTTGGGTGGTGTCATTACAGCTGGTGTTAGCCCTTACAACAGTGGAGGTGAGCTCGGGAGACGTGCTGTGTGCAGCTGGGGAGAGAGAGCAAAGCTGAAATCCTCTTACCGAGTTTTCTGGCACCTACATAAGGCTGAGGTTCTTGCCCTCCTCTCTCAGGTTGTACGTATGGAGATTGCTGGGTTGGATGGCATCTGGACTGGATGAAGTCTTTTGGATAAGAGACCAGATAACCTCTGCACATTCTCCCTTTGGGTGTGATAGTGCCAGGTCTCACTGACCAAGCTGGATCAATACTTGAGACTTCAGGGTGTTGCAGAGAGCGACAGAGGTTTCCCTAAGTGAGAATTTTTCTCAGCTCTCTGTGAAACCTTGCATGCATGGTTCCTATGGTGAAGGCACAGGTGCAATCCCCTTTAGAAGTCCTATTGAAGAAGTTCTGCCCTTTGCTCACCACGAAAGACCTGCGAACAGTTTTTGACAAATACAGGCTATCACAACTCAAAAAATACCCAGTGTAGGCAGGAGCATTTGCTGGCAGTGGTGACTGGCCACTCGCCCTCCCTGCTGTGTCAGGGTGCTCTTCACTGCCTGCCTGAACACCTTTTAGGATGTTATTTCATATTGGCTTTTTCTTCCACCAGAGGCAGCTTCGTTTCAGTCTTGGAAAAGTACTTTCCTGCTTCTGTGGTTTGTAAAGCACTTGAGAAGCACTTCAGTGCCCCTTGGGCTGCCAAGTGTGGTAGTGGGAGTTGCTATTACCAGAGGCCTTTCCAGGTGCAGAAGGTCTGTTTCTCCTCCTTACAGGCACCCCAGGCTGCTTGTGTTGCCCTGGTAGGAGAAACTTGAATGTTGCTGTTGGTCATGACTGGGAAAGGGGGAAGAGCCTCATGTATCAGCGGTGGGAGGCGCAGTGAGATGAGCCTTGGTGAGGTATTCGGGTGGGACCACTCATCGGTTAGAGCTGGCTGCACTGGTGGGATGGATGCAGGAGCTGAGATGTGCAGGGGAGATCCTCCCTGCTTTAGTACCCCTGCCCGAGATGTGGCAGTGCTGGGAGTTACTCCCTGTGGAAAAAGGGGGATGCTCAGGAGGCAGGCAGAGCTGCCCTCAGACTCTTTCCTCCATGTCCAGCTGGGCTCTGACCATCTTCCATGGAGGGTCAGAGCACCGTGAGGGGGGTGACAGCTGCCCACACTGCAGGACTGCCATCCTGGGGGAGATCCCAGCCTCCAGCCTGCCCACTGAGGCTGAGAGTCCCACGGAATCTGCTGTTTCGTCCATGTTTGAGGAGCGACAGGTGCCACCTTGCCTCTGCTCCCCTTCCCCCTGCCCCTGCAGCCTACTGTCTCTTGATGCTGTGAAAAGCCGAAATCAGGACTCAGTAGTCTTGGTGACTATTAAGCAGGTATGCTTTATTACGGCGCCAGGTGCAAGGGGATCTCTCCTCAAAGCTTGCACACTGCTTTGTCAAACAGGCAGGTATTTATCACACGAAAACATACATATTCATAGGCAGGCATACATATTCATGAGGGTAGACCGGGTTAGTACAATTAGTTCAGGGAATAGGCATAATTATTATAATTATTTCCAAGAACTCATTATCATACATCTCCTCCTCCTGGCGCGTGCATATTGCCGTCTGGTGGTCGCAAATTGGGATCTTCAGGAGGAAGGCCTGAAGTCTTCTTCCCTATGTCCTTCTTACCTTTGACGCAGAATGTTGAGCTAGCAGTCCCTCAAACCGCAGGACTGGCTCCCACCAGGTAGTAGTTCCTTGTAGACCATCTGGTTCCTGTGGTTCTTGCAATTTTGCTTGCATTGCAGGCTAAAAATGGACATTTTAGTTTCATCACTGTAGTGGACATTGTTTAAGATGTTGTTTAATTACCTTACAGTTTTCTTATATCACTCCTCTCTTGTTTTCTCTCCCCTTCTCCACGGTCCCCCAAAGCAGCAGCGGCCAGTGAAGCAGTCTCTCAGCAAGTCCCTGTGCCGAGAGTCCCACTGGAAATGCCTGCTGCTGTCCCTCCTCATGTACGGCTGTGTGGGAGCCATGACGTGGTGCCATGTCACCAAGGTGACCAGGCTGACCTTTGACAGCGCTTACAAGGGCAAGTCCATGATGTACCATGACAGCCCTTGTTCCAACGGCTACGTCTACATCCCCTTGGCCTTCTTGGTGATGCTCTATGTGGTGTACCTGGTGGAGTGCTGGCACTGCTACACCCGCAACGAGCTGCAGTACAAAGTGGATGTGGAGAGCGTGCATGAGCGAGTGCAGCGGATGCAGCAGGCGACTCCGTGCATCTGGTGGAAGGCCATCAGCTACCACTACGTCCGCAGGACCCGGCAGGTTACCCGCTACCGCAATGGGGATGCCTACACCACCACGCAAGTGTATCACGAGCGGGTCAACACCCATGTGGCAGAGGCCGAGTTCGATTATTCCAATTGTGGAGTTAAGGACATCTCCAAGGACCTCATTGACTTGGAGAGCTACCCAGCCACACGTCTCCGCTTCACCAAGTGTTTCAGCTTTGCCAACGTGGAGTCGGAGAACTCCTACTTGACCCAGCGGGCCCGCTTCTTCACAGAGAACGAGGGCCTGGATGACTACATGGAAGCCAGGGAGGGGATGCACCTCAAAAATGTGGACTTCAAGGAATATATGGTGGCCTTTTCCGACCCAGACAACCTGCCTTGGTATGTATCCCATTATGTCTTCTGGGTGGCGGCTCTGCTGACCCTATCTTGGCCCCTGCGGGTGCTAAATGAGTACCGCACCTCCTACGTCCATTACCACGTGGAGAAACTCTTTGGGTTTGACTACGTGGCAGTGACGCCGGCCGAGGAGCGCTCCTTCTGCCGGAGGATGCCTCGCGTCAACACAGTGGACAGCACCGAGCTGGAGTGGCACATCCGATCCAACCAGCAGCTGGTGCCCAGCTACTCGGAAGCCGGCCCGATGGACTTGGTGGGACTCTCTGGCTGCACCAGCTACTCTGCTTGCCGGTACGGGGGCTACCGGCAGAACTGCGAGCGGGGCCACAGGGCTATAAGCCGATCGC
>NW_009718375.1:8515-18653 GCF_000703405.1 Apaloderma vittatum
CTTACCAGGACGCCCTCTACTTCCCCATCCTCATCGTGCACCGCAACGAAGGCTGCCTGAACCACGACCACCGCCACCTCCACCGCAATGGGTCCTGTGTGGAAACCTCACTGTGAAAGCAGAGGGCGGTGAGATCTCGTTGTCCGTTGCCTGGCCTGAGCCAGCGGAGGATTTGGGGAGAGTAGCGCAGGGGAAGGAGATGGCCCAGGAGGACATCAGGATGGAATGGACACGGCATCTTGCTCTGGCGGCCAGCGAAAGCGCCCTCTGCCGTGGCTCTGACCTGCCGGAGGGGTCAGTGCCAGTGCTCCCCCTGACATGGCGCAGAACGCTACACCGACCACCACATGCAAAAAAAACCGAAACAAAACCCAACCAAACCAACCCCAAAACCATAATTCATGGCATCAAGATCCAAAGGGGGGAATAAACAGACAGGTCTGATTGCAGGGAGGGGGATGCTTTGGCTCCCAGCCCCGGCTCCCACCTGGCTTGTGCTCCGAGGAACCAGCAGCCACCAGAAAGCACCCTGCTGCCCCTCTTCGCACCCTGCTGCCCACGCTGGAGCGAGACCCCTCGCAGGGTGGAGGGGAACGGGCCCCTTGGGAGCGGCGTGTAACTGCCTGTGCGTAAAGGTCTGGGGCATGCAGGCATGTGGAGCTGAGTGGCAGGTTAGAGCAAGGCTGAAAGCCATGAATCCAGCTCTTCCCCTTCCCCTTCCCGACCATTCCCCACCCTCCCCACTTTTTTTTTTAGACCATGCTCCAACTGTTACTCTGTTCTCACTGCTGGGAATGGCACCGCCTCCAGAGGATCCTGGGCTCGGCTCCTTAGGAAGCTTCTGCACACCGGCTCTGAGAGTCAGCATCCCCTAGGTAAAGGGCTTTCTGTTTGGGATTACAGCAGGCAGGCAGCACTGGGGAAGGGACGAATGCACAAACCCTGATGGCGGGGACATCTGCGGCACTACTGATCCACTTGCTGGAGAAAACAGGAGGCCCCAGGTGAGCTGGGGAGGGGGGAGAGGATGGCACTGGGAAGGGCATCATGGTAATAAGTGGCACGTCAAGTGGCCGGGGACTCTTCTTGGCTTTGAAGTGAGTCCTAATCAGTTCAGACGAGCATCAAGGAAAGGCTCTGGTAGGTTCAGCTGTAGTTCACCTATTGATAATATAGCAGCAGGTTAGTGCATGTCTGTAAGAGTAGATTTTGCATGAGATCAGGCTGGGCTCTGGCTTCAGGCTCTGAGCTGCAGGATCCTGACAGCACTGTTTTGGCAGAGAGCTCTGAGGGGCCAGGAGGGAGAAGTGTAAAAGCATGCCAGAGCGTCAGGAGCCCAGTCTCGGGAAATGAGCAGCAAAGGGATTCCCTTCTTGTGGGACCCTACTGTGGGTGCAGGACCCACGGGTGGGAGACAGGGAGATGCCTTCTATGAAGGATGCTTTGCAGAACAGAGGCTGGGGAGCCTGCTTAAAACTGAGCAGTTTGCATTTTGGAGGTTTTTTCAGAGAGATGGCAGGCTGTGAGAAGTGAGGTGGCTTCTGTGTAGCCTATTAGCCCTTGGGTTCCTCTGCTTTGCTCTTGTCAGGGCATGTTGACTTGCTCTGAGCTTTATGCTGCCCCTTTATCCCACTGGAAGGGATCTCGGGGACACTGAGCAACCAGCCTTCATGCCACTGAAGCTGCATCAGTGGTTACAGCCTGCAGGCACCCAGCTTTTCCTTCTCCATTGACACATCCCCGGATCTTTTGTGTCTCTTTTCTCAGAAAAGCTGTCTCCTTTTCAGTCAGCTCTTTGGGAGGGTGCATGCTGAATCAGCCAGCAATTTCTCCAGACAGCACTGCTCTTCAACCTCACCATGCTTCCCTGGGGCAAACAACGGCTGAGAGCAGCAGGTCTTGGGTGATGAGAGCAAGTGCATTAGCACCCCGGCAGAGCTTGGTGTTAGCCTCCACATCTCATTGCAGAAGGGCAAGATATAACAGCAAACAGTGAGATATTGCATTTAGTCCAACTCATCTTCCTCCTGCCAACTGTTAAGGAAGGGTCTGTTTCTGCGGTCATGCTGCTGTACTGCTTCACCTCCCAGGTCCTGGGGAGGCTGCAACTGCACCCTTCTACCACATCAGTCCTCTTTTGAAAATCCTGTCTTGCTGACAAGCCTCGAGCAGTCAGTCAGAGCCTGTGGGTGTTGTAAAGCTCTGCTTGGCTTTGCCCCCAAAACGATGTGATCTTTTGCTCTTCATGCCTTGTGTGTCCTGGTTGGCATCTCTTGCCCTTCCAGTCAGATCTCAAGTGTTAGACTCCAAATAACAGCAGTTTGAACAGAAAGTCTCTTAAAATCTGTCTTGTCACCTGCCCTTACTCTTCCTACCTGACCTGAATGTTTGGTTAAATAAGAGGGTCCCTTTGAGGACAGAGAAACATGAGGTCTCCTGTGTTGCACATCCCTCTCGTGTTTTGGCTCGTTATTACTGGCACAGATTCAGACTGGGTGAAAGCGGCTACAGCCCCCTTGGCTGCCCTGGGATTTCCTCGTTTAGTGATGACATTTGGCTTGCTATGCCCTTGTGTTTCTCTCTCCAAGGGCCTAATGTGATCTGAGGCCAATGCTGGGGTCCTTGTGACTCTGGGGAGATAATGGTGTGTGATTTTAAGTCCCAGTGAATCGGTAGACGTTCAGTCAGTGGAGCTGCAATGGTTCATTAGTGAGGAACATGGTCCATTTGTCCTTCCCAACATGTTCTCTTTGAAATCTCCTACACATTGCTTAAATTAGGCTGTGGTCGCTCACCTTTCTATCTCCATCCTCCAAGGTGCCTTGGACAGATGGATTTATCTAAGATTTGGCAGGCCTTTTAGCTCCCTGAGGCAAAGACGGTCCAGAATAGGGACACATTAGTAGGGTCTCTGTGCCCCTCTCCTATAGCATCTGCAGCAGAGTTCTGTTTTCAGGCACCTTGTCCTTGGCTTTTACTGGGCCTTTTGTTGAGATTGCCTCAACTTGGCCCCATTTTCACTCACAAAAATTTATTCTGGAGGTGGTCTACCCAGGAGGATATGTGTGTCTTTGAGGCATGACTGCTGGCCAGCAGGATCCATGCCAGATCTTCCTATTGCTGAACACCTTCCCCATGCATATAGTGCCAGACACAGCCAGGTCCCAGATGTGATCCAAGTACCACAATGTGTGGCCATCCCAGACCCAAAGCACTATCAGAAGTGAGATTTCTCTAGTCAGTGCTTCCCACTGTGCATGAGAATTTCTTGGAGATAACCTTCCTCATATTCTTGGTCCTCTTGCCCCACTGCACCTGGTGGAGCTGCCCCCTTGGGCCCAACCTACTCCATTCTTGCCAGGCTGGAGACCTTCCTGCCCTGTCTTAGGCTCAGAAAAGGGGGATGGCATGCTTGGGAATGGGAGGGGAACAGGGCTGGGCAGGAGGGACACAAGCTGCCTGGTGACATGGCAGAGAATTGGTGGAGCTGAAGAGGACAGACTGAAACTGTGGTTGTGCTCCTGCTCCCTGCCTGCAATGGCAGGGCAGCAGGTCTAGCCAGGCAGGAAAGTTCGTGTGAGACAGCTGGGCTCTCGCTTACCACTCCTAGCATGGGACGCAGCTGGCAGAAAGGGTGTGCATGTGTAGGTTTCCTCCTAAGTGTTGGTGAGAGAACCTAGTGCCCTGGGCAAAGGGACGACGATTTAATTCTCCACGGAGCTCAGGTGATCAGCACAGATATCCAGAGACAGTCGGAGCCTGTTCTGGTGCGCAGCCTGTCCGTGGTGGAGTGGTCCCATCTCCTTGGCACACAGACATCCACCCGCCACAGCTCCAGGCTGAGCAGCAGTCAGGTGTCTGCTCTTCCCACAGACTTGTGTCTGCTCTCTGCCGGGTCTGTGTCGGTCATGACGATTCCTTTGGCAGCTCATTCGATGGCCCAGTCTGCTCCTCTTATGATAGCCTGCTCCTTTATATCTAACCTGAATTCTCCTTGCTGTATCTTAATCTCGTTACTTCTCCTCCATTGACTCGTGTGTCTAATTGGCTCTGCTCCTTCTCTCCATGGCCTTCCTGACACAAGCAGGTGTTATCTGGTCTCTGCAGTCTTCCTTTCATCAATCCCAGGGTCTTCTCAACACGTCCTTCCCTTCCTGGAAGTGTTCAAGACCAGGCTGGATGAGGCTTCGAGCAATCTGATCTAGTGTGAGGTGTCCCTGCTCATAGCAGGGGGGTTGGAGCTAGATGATCTTTAAGGTTGCTTCCAACCCAAACCATTCTGTTTATATCATTCTCTCCCTCAGGATCTCACTGGGCAAATCTTGGTGTACATGGTGGTGCAGAAGTTTTTAATGCGTAGTGAGTCTGTCCTTCCTTAGCCCTGTAGCCATCCTGTAGCTCTGAGCCCAACCTGGGCAAGAGGAGAGGGCCAAAGGATCAAGCAATGCCTTGGTAAGTCTGGGTGGCTGTGACCTTATTTCTCGTACAGAAAATCTCTTCAAAGTGAACGAAGTACACGGAGCTGCTGGCCCCTTATGTAAGGAAAGCAGGACAGCCTGCATCACCCTCTGGGAAGGTGAAAGCTGGGTGCTTGTCAGTACAAGGGGGCAATCACTAGAGGATCTCTGCAGTCAGACAGTTTGTTTTTTTCCATACATCATTCACCCGTTGCAGCTTCCCGTGGGCCAAGGGTCAGGCTCAGCATTGCACTTGTCAGCAGGTTTTCCTCGCGTACTGAGATGAGTGAGGCAGGAACGCTGTCAACTCCTCTTGCTGGCCCTCCGTGGCACTAATACATCCCTGGAAGAGAGTAGTCCTTACTGCAGCAAGACTGGACAATAAGTTTAGGCTATTTGGTGTTCCCCATCACTGCCAGTATGCTTGCCAGGTACTTAAAAGCTCTCCAGTTTTCCTAGAGAAGAGAGAGAAAGAGCATGTGAGCAGCTCTGGATTAGCTGATCTTCAGGACACATCACCACCCATTCAACCACTTTCAGCACGTGGTGGCAACTTCCCAGATGGTGCCTGGCATTTTGCTTGTGCAGAACCAGGTGGAGACACCAACCAGCCTGGTGGTACTTCTTGAGCCCACTGCAAGTCATGCAGACCACACCAAGGACAGAGACTTCAGAGAGGGCTTTTGGGCTGAGCAACTCTTGGGGCATTCCTTAGGACAGGGAGAGGGAATCTCAGCTTGTGGCCAAGACCAAACCTAGAATCACACCCCAGGCAAATACTCTGGGTTAGCACTGGAGAAGCTGCTGTTTTTATCATGTCAAACAAGCACACCCTCTCCCTTTCCAACCTCCACCAAAATGCATGTGTTGGAGCCCCAGCATGTCCCTGCGCTCTGTTGTCTCTCCACTCCAGATGCTGCAGATCTGTTTAGTAACTCGTAGGGAAACCCATCGGAAGCGAACTGCAGGAAGAGGTTTATTAAGTGGAAGTTTAAGAAAATTAGGTAGTGTCTGATGTCAGATTATCTTGTGGGAAGAGTAATACCTTTTAAGCTCCTTTTCCAGCCATTCCAACTGTGGCTTCAGTACTGCTGTCTAATATCACTAGGGTGCTGCCTTACTTTCAGCAGGCTACAACCCTGCTGCAAGATGCTCCTGCTCTGCTATAGTAGCTGCAGGGCATGGGTCTGAAATATCACACCACCATCAAGAAGTTGTGTTACCAAAGAGCTATACATCTCAGTTTGTGATATGTGCTTCTAATCATGTTTCATTCATATTTGGTGGTTAGAATAAGGTCTATATGAATACTACCTGGATCCAGATCATCCTAGAAAGGTGGGGTGGTTTAAGCATTAGCTCTTTTTGATAATGTTGCCTCCTGTGATGCACATGGGCCTAGAGTCTCCACTGAGCCAGGTATGCCTGAGAACCAAAGGCTGGTTCACAGGACCTGGGAGCCCAGTGAGGACTTGGGGCTGAGCCTGCCTAGGGCTCTTTTCTCTGTAAGCATTCTGGAAAAAAGGGGAAAGGGGCTTAGTCACATTTCAGGTAGAAATTAAGGGGCTATGTTCATTCCTAGTACAATTTTACTGAAGCCAGTGGTACTATGCCAATGTGAGCTTGGCTTAGCAACTCCTCAGAGTGGTCTGTCCTTGAGTCCAAACAAATTGATCTGTCACAGTGTTGCTTTGATGCATAGAGTTCATGTTGGTACTTGGCCAACATGAATGAATGTTGAATATTTACTGTCTCCGCAAGCGGTGGGTTGAATTGTTCTGCTCGGCTGCCTCTATCACAGCTGCTCTGCCAAGGGAAGCATTATGCCCATGGATGCGATCTCATCAACTCCCTCAAAATCAAGCTAACAAGCAGATTGACTTCCACCGCACTGGGAGATGAACCTTCTCCCACAGGACTGTAGCCTTTCTGCACACAAGGGAAATGAGGTCCCAAGGAGAGAACTGAACCTGCAAGACCCATGGTTTCATGGGCTCCCCTTCCTCCTCCCCTCCTGACCTCATCTGTCTGTCTTGGGGGAGGGACAGTTTCTTTGTGGAGTTCAGCAAGCTCCTCTTCCTGCAGCTCATAAACAGGCTCTACGAACAGGTACGTCATCCACCTATGCAACAACTCCAGAAGCTGCCGAGTTTTTTCAGGAGCCCGTTGCAATGTGCATCATGACCATCCAGCACTGAGAATAAGCACAGCGGCTGCTGGAAAGCTAAGTGGGTTATATTCCTTCCCCCCTCCCAAGGACAACTGTTTTTGGTGGGGCTTTTTGCTTGTTCGTTTGGGTTTTGTAAATTTCATTTGGGCAAATGAAGCTTGTGAGAAATCGGTGCCCATCCTGAACCCTCCCCAGTCCTTTGAACTTCGGGAACGGGTGGAACACCTACTGTGATTATAATTTAGCAGATTTTGTAGAGCAAAGTAACTTCGCTCACAGACACATGAGGTTCTTTCAGTCTCCATCAGCACAAGCTGCTTTTACGATCTTAGCTACTCACATTAGTGAAAGAAAAAGCTTAGCTATAATATGATGAGATGACTTAGTATTTTGTATCAGTCCCTTGGTCCCAATGTCCATTAGCAGCACCGTCAGCTGCTGTGCCATGAATTCGAACTTTGGATGGCAGCCCATGAACCCGTCAGGGTCAAGGCATTTGGGAAAACCTAAGCCTGAGTCTATACGTGTCTCCAGAAGCAGATGCAGAGAGAGAATCAGCTGAACACAGACATCACCTCCTGCTCAGCCAAGCCAGGAGCGGGTGAGCTCTGTCTGTGCTGCACCTGCCCACCCAGGGAGAGCCCATCCCCAGGGGCTGAGCAGAGGGAAATGTGAGGAATGGTGTGTCTGACAAAGCAGCTTGAGCAGCACCAGTCAGCCAGTTGGGGAAAAAGCAGTGACAACCAAGACCCCCAAAATAACAGGATTTCACTTTGGGAATACTTTTCAAACTGAAAAGAGACAAAAAGGCGTTAACTCTTGTGAGAAGTGTTTCAGGTTGCTCTTCCTTGCTTAAAAAAGCTGATTTTGAGGATGAGGTGGGTTTAAATAGTCCCCTTCAGCCAGTACATGCAGTGCAGGTGGAGAAGAAATATTTGAGGAAGACTGGGATGGTGGCCCTGTGGCTTTGCAGTGGGGTAGGGTGATTGAAAACAGAGGCTGGAGATTTAAAGTCTTCCTCTGCCCTGGGAGGGGGGTGACCTGGCTGTCCACCCAGTATGTGTGCATGACAGGGTGGGCTTCTGTGTGCTCGTGTGTGTGGCCAGGACCAGCGACCCTGCAAGAGGGTTGGTGTTTTTGTTGGCTTTGGTCTGGCATCACCCCTCCATCCTTGCGGCAAGGGCTTTGCCGGGTGACAGAACATTGCTCGTCCCTTGCGAGAGAAAACTCCTGACCTCGTTTTTGTGAGGAGATGGTGTGAAATGTCACATTTGATGCAGCAAGTGGCAGGGAGCAGGGATAAAAGCGTGGAGCAAGCTGTGTTTGAGAACAAGCTAATCCCTTACTGACTGCCTGAAACAGGAGAGCTGCTGGATCTGCTCCCTGGCCAATGCTCCTCTGCTCTTCTCACCTTCCCCAAACCCACGGTGCAAACTTTCATTCCTCTGAGCTAGAGAAATCACACCCCCCACCCCAAACTCTTCCGAGGCCATCCATTCACACAGTTTCGGTCCTTTCCCTGCAGCCGTGAAATGTCATGATGACCTCAGGCATGCTGGCGGCCAGAACCAGAGAATTTCACAGCACTCCTCTTGAGCCTTTGTAGACAGGGTAAGTTCAACAGACCGAAGTTAGAAAAAAGGCAGCCTTGATGTTTTGGTAATCCTAATCTCCAGAGCCCTGGTGCTGTCTCTGTGGAGGAGAAGCAGGTCGGCTGCTGTGGCAGCGTGGGGCCATGGGACAGCATCGCAGAGAAAGTAGACTGGGGGACTCTCCGAACACAGGCTCTGTGCTCCTCTGCTGGGGCAAGGGCAGTTTTGCCGTGGGCTGAAAAAGGTGCAGCTGATGGAGAAGCTACCTGAGGAGAGCAGGACGGCACATGAATGCTCAGCAAGGCATGTGGAGAGGAGAGGCTGTAGAACAGCTGTAAAAGGCTTTGCAGGTGTGGTGGTTTTTAAGGGACATGCAAGGCAAGACAGGGCAGGAGGCCACGGTGCTGGAGCAGCGGTGCTTTGAGGCTGGCAGAGTGGGGGCAAATGGAGGGAGCAGGGCATTTAGTGGAGAAGCCTGAGACCAGAGCAGGCTTTTGAAGCAGGCTGTGCATGGTCTGGCTGAGTTGTGGACAGGCAGGAGGTATTTCCAAGCTGAGGTTCCCAGGCCAAGGCTTGGTGCGTTTTCAGAGCAGCGATGTTGCCTCCAAGCCCAGCACTGACAGCTTGAGCACGTGTCACCAAACCGCAATGGCTAATGCAGCCACAAGGTGTAAATGTCACTAATGAATAAATTGCCTTGTGCCTTGGAGAGGCTAATCCATCACGGCCAGGGACAGGGATCTGACAGGCTTGGCTATTTCAGGCATAGCCTGTAGGGAGGAGGAACGCTTCATTTCTGAGCCGTCCCAGCCTCATGAGCTCAGGCTTCATCCCTCTTCATTGCATCCGAAGGAAGGAGCAGGAGCAGATCTAGGTCAACCAAAAGTGCCCTGTCAGCAGCGTGGTGCATGGGGCCTGGCTGGGGCTACCTGGTGATGGATGTTGGAGAGAGGCTGCTGCACCCAAAACACAGGTGATCTAGGTGCAGGCAGGATAAAGTGGCAGGTCCCCAGGGATCAGGAGAGCTTGTGTCGGTTGTCTGGGTGCAGGGCCATGGCCTGCACCGTGTGTGTGTCAAGGGCAGTAGCGCTTGGTGCCATGTTTTACAAATGTGCAGTTTACTCCCTGATTCAGTTTCACAGTTTGCCCCTGTAAGAGGTGACCTGAAAATGCTCCAAGCCTGCCCCGGCACAAGCCCTCACCCAGTCCAGAGATGGCTCTGCTCTGCCATCCTGGGGGCAGCGCACAGACTCCCCCCATTTTCGCCTCTGCCCTTGAACCCCAGCCTCTGGCACCTTGGCTGGCTGTGCAGAGGGACAGCAGGTACCCGGCAGGCAGGGACAGAAGCTCAAAGTGGACAAATCCAGCTCCCTGGGGAGCGCAAAGGGAGGCTGAACGTAGGAGCGACCATTTCCACGCATGGCTTCTGCCCATTCTGGTGACAGCCTGCTTCTCCAGCTCCAGTTGGTGCTCGAGAGTCAACCTGCTGTCCTGTTTACGACATATGCCGGCATGACACCTTGCAAATCGATGCCTGGGTCTCTGTAAGCAGACATTGTCGGGCTTGGGAAGCCAGCCACCAGCTCCTGCTGCCACGCACTGTGCTCAGAGCAGCAGAAGCAGGGCTGGCCATCTGCTACCAGGGGGAAGCCAGCCGGGCACCCCTGCTCCGGCCCGATGGGGCACCTGCTGGCATAGCCCCAAGTGCAAACCCTTGTTTCATTCCCCCTCCTTTACTTCCTGGCCACCCCCCCACACCTCCCATCTCCCCCCATCTCTCTGGCACAGACCCATGGGCAGGAGGATGCTCCCAGCTTGCCTGGGGAACCTCTGCTGCCAAGTGCTGTTGACGCTGCCTTGATGGATGGTGGCAGGAGGGAAGACCAGCTCCCAGGCAGGGACCCGCAGCTGACCCCACC
>NW_009718375.1:18729-19031 GCF_000703405.1 Apaloderma vittatum
CCATTCCAGCACAGCAGCCTCCTAGTTACTGCTTTGCAAGGCAGCCCCACACCACAGCAACTGGACCTGAAGCTGACAAGTGAGCCACTGACAGAGGTGTTCACACTCAGACGATCAACTGTTGCTATCAGGGCTTTCATTTTTACTGATGTGTGTGGCGTTGGAAATGGTTTCAACCCTTGCAAAACTGGCATATAGCAGAGTGTTGGTGTTGGGTGTGGGCGAATGGTGGAGACTGTTTGGTTTGGGCTTTGCTCTTTGGCCAAGGGATTGATGGGAGGGAAGGCAGAGGGTTCTGCAGG
>NW_009718375.1:19057-31481 GCF_000703405.1 Apaloderma vittatum
CATTCCTGCATGTGGCAGCCTAGGAGTGGGTTTGGAAGGTGCTCAGGTGTTACTAACAGTCTCAGTCATTTGGAGAAAGAGGAGCTGTGAGTATCCTGGAAAGCAAATCAACCGTTGTTCTGGTGACGATATGTTTTCCCTATCCCTTTTCTTCCCATCCCTGTTCCTCACTGGCTCGGGTGGCCAATTCCTCCTCACGTGTCTCCTAGCATGTCTGAGGGATCTCATCGCTGCCCTCCCAGCACGAGCTTTCATTGCACAACTGGCTGACCAGACACAGCACTGTACTTGGAGCTACAGGCAGGCTTACCCAGGACCAGGCCACCCCCATTAAGTCCCCACCCCACCCTTGCTGCTGGAGCTCTTCCTTCATCAGCCTGATGCTGATCTGGGTCTTTTCTGCTGTTTCTGAACACAAAGTTCTCATCTCATTCAGGTGTGTCATTCAGTGGAAATATTTTGTAAATGCAAATAAAAAGAAATAAATCTATTCAATACCTCGGTCTCGAGGATGGGAAACAAGTCGTGGGAGATGCCCAAGTGGGGACATTACACAGCTGCTGCCGCTGGTTGGGATTTCTTGCAGAGGTAACCCCCAGAGCATCCATGAATAGTTGGGAAGGGAGCTCCACAGATCTGTGAGGGCTTGGGGCTGAGCCCTGCCGGCACCACCGCTGGGGACAGCCTCACACGCTGTCCTTTCTGATCAATAAAGGTGTGTGACACGGCACAAATAAAGGTCCTGTCAGTTAGGGGGCCAGCGGCACCGCAGGCATCTGTATCCATCAGGCAGAGCAAGTCAGAAGCGGGTACGTGGCGAACAAATTCTTTTGTGAACACCGGGAAACAGTTTTTACTTTTCAACTCTGTCAATATGATCTAGCTCTGTCTGTCTCTCTATATATGTACAAACAGTATATCACAATGTTGCCTTTTTTGTTGGAAATATCAAAGTACAAAGATTGTAAACCAAATCGATGTAATAAAAGTTTCAGATGATTCACTGAGGTGGCTCCTAGTGGTGGGTCTGTGAGTGCTGGTGACGGGCAGGTCTGGGAGACATCCCAACCCAACGCGTTCCATGATTCTGTGACATGTTGAAGCCTCTGCATTGCTCAGAGGGCAGGAGGGTATGGAGGTCAGTCTGCTTGCATAATTCCCTGCTGACCTCTCCTGAGTGGGGCTGTTGAAGGACCCAGGCAATCAGGTATGTGCCCTCTCCTCAGGTAGCCACATCCCATGGGGCAGAAGGAAGCTGCTCCATATTCCTCCAAGCTCAAGGAAGCTGCTCTGTTTTCAACTCTGTGAGCTGTGTGGGACAGCAGCCCTGCAGGGACCCCTCTAGCTTGAAGATATGTGAAACACCTTGTTTTTTGACAGGTTTGTGCAGAGGAGTTAAGGTAAGGTAAGGTATGGTTAAGGTAAGCATCTGGTTATAAAGAGTTCACCTGTTTGCAAAGCAGGCTAGCAATGATCAAAGACATAGAAACCCAAAGCAGGAAACCATCGTGAAGAGACCTATCATTTATTGATTTGATTTTTTTTTTACTTCTCAGCATCCATATCTGAGGCTCCAGACAGATTTTGCTATAAAAACAAATAAATCCTTGAGTGGGGCAATAGCCAGAAAAAGCTGCCAAGGAACTAGAAGCAACATTCCCTCTATCCTCCATGCATAATCTCACATCCTCCTCAGCAAAAAAATGTAGGTTAGGTCTGGACAAGACCATTCAGATGGTGGAAACTTCACCTTAGCTGCTTAACAGGTGGAACATCCAGTTGCCTGAACTAAGCTTGCTGCTGGAGCATGTAAGAAACAGGAGGTGGGATTTAGTCTTGGGTGCAGTGGGAGTGAGGGCTCAAGAGGCAGGTTGCTTCTGTGATGCCACTACAGACCCACGAGGTCTAATGCCTGTCTGATATTAAGTCACAGGTTGGATGATGAGGATCTTGGGAAAAGCTGCGGAGGCAGCCACAAGTTGAGTGTTTTTCAGAAACAGGAAGAAAAATGAGCTTCTGAAGTAAAGTATCTCCAACAATACACCTGTAAACTCATTGCTTTCTGGAATGTTTTCTTCAGAGGGGTTTGTCGGGGATGTGCTGCAGAGACTCCAGCCTTGACGCTTCCTGGTTGGCCCACACAATTTGGTGAATGAGGTACTCGGTCTCCTCATCCACCTCTGCCTGGCGGAGGTCAAATTCGGTCAAAACCTTGTTATCTGCCAGCCCCTCGAGCAGCTGCTTCCCACCATCCTGCAAATGGGTGAGAAAGGGAGGGGCAGTTAAAGGAGGAGATCCAAAAGTGAAGTGTATTGCTCCTTTTCCCTCCTCCCCAGAGCAACTTGTGCTGCCGGTGCTGGGGAGCCCATGAGGTGCTGCCAAAACGTACGAAGGCCTTCACTCAAGCCCGAAATGTTGCTCACAGGAGAAGCACACAGGGACAGAGCGTAACCTTATGCAGCACTCACTGACATGACATGTGCTAATGACTCCCTCTGGGGACTGTGTCAGGAGTCCTCAAGCTCAGGCTGGTTAATAGCACAGCTGGTGATGATAACCTGTGAGAAGCTCTGCCCCAGCCCTATTCGCCAGCTCACCGCTGGCTGGGGACAAAAGGCATCGTTAGTAGTGCCCTGCGCCTTGTCTCAGCAGTGGCGAGAGCAGCCTCCTCCTTGGATGCCATTTCCCAGGCTGGGTTGGCTTTCTAGGGGGGAAGATCTCACATGCCTGAAGTCCACCAGCCAGTGTGGGACAGAAAATGTAGATAGCCTTAGGGAGGCTACACACTTTGGGGCATTCCTCTCCTTTACTCAAAACAGTGTCTCTAGGGATGTGACAATCTGACTTTTTTTCCAACCCACAGCTGTTCTCTTTCAGACACTAAACACACCTCCTGCCTCCATCTCCTTCATCCAGAAGGTCCCCTCATCCCAGCACCCTGTCTCATAGACCTTTTGCCAAAAAAGGACCAGTAAGGAGTCTTTATAATGGGGTACAGAGGTCAGAATTTTATACATCTCTAGAGAAGACACCCACTTCTCCAAAGACAGTATTGCAGCCCACTTGTTGGGCTGCTGTGGAGCATCCTTCCAGATGTCAGAAGGCAGATGCTAAGCGTAGAGATTGTTATTTACTAAGCAAAAATCCTTCTATCCTCTCCAACCTTTGCCCCCTTGTATCATTAAACTCAAATAGTTTTCTATGTCCAGGATCATAAAACTCAGAACTCACAAAAGGTTTTCTGCCATCAAATCCTTTTAAAACCCTTGTCAAACACATTGATGCCAATATTCCTGCCAGCAGGGACAGCTGGTCTTGCTGTCTCTTTATTGTGACAGTGAGAAAAAATGAGGCAGCGCAGAAAGTTTAAAAGCCAGCATGATTGCATTTGGCTGTCTAGTTTCAGATTTCTAAAGCTCTTTTTAATCAGCAGAAGAGAAGCGGTCTGTTTTGTGAGCATGCTGAAGACTGCAGATCTTAGGGATGTGGTGAGAACTGTGGATGCTCCTCTTTCTACAAAATGTAAGCCTGTGGTTCAGGCGCCACTTAGAAGCACCCAGACGTGATGCTTCTGACCTACCACACCGCTCCAGAGCTGCAGGGTGAGTTAAAGGAGCTCAACAACCCAGCCGATTTTCCAACAGTCTCCTCTGAAAACATGATGGGCAGGAGAGATTCTGGGAAGGGTGACACTATCTGTGTGTTGCTGAGTGACAGATGGCACTGCAGATCCAAAGCACAGAGAATATGCATAAGGCCCCCGTCTCATTCCGCCTATGATTATTATCTACTCCCACGTGCATGAAGTGGCTGTGATTTTTTCCCAGACATACTCCCTGGCTTTCAGTTTCCTGGGGGAAAATCCCTCTCTGCCCAAAAGCCCAAAGCATGGTATCCAGGTTCAGCCCTGTGAACAAGAGCTAGATGTAACAAGAGAGAGAAATGCATGTGCGTGTACAGAAGATGTCCTTTTTCCTGCTGTCTGCTGGAGTCTCCTCCCTAATTGCAACTGATTGTTATCACAGCATAATTGCAAAGTGAGGGATGTGTTTGCCTCTGTGGCTTCAAGGCAGGGCAGGCTCATCATCTGCTTTGCAAGGCCACCATGCAGGCTCACAAACTGCAGGGAGAAGGGGTTTCTCTTACCAGACCCAGGTGGTTGCATGAGAAGTCGATGCTCATCAGGGTGGTGTTTTGAGCCAGGACCTGGGAGAAAAGCATAGCAGTTGGCTCTGACAGGTTATTACTTCCCAGATGGATGGACTTCAAGGTGGTGTTGGTCAGCAGGGCACGGCCGATCGCCTCCCCACCTTTGTCCTCCACACAGTTGAGGCGCAGATTCAGGGAGGTCAGGGTGGAGTTCTCAGCCAGGGCTCGAGCAAGAGCCTGAGCCCCCAGGTGATGGATCTGGTTGTTACACAGATCGAGGGTTTCTAATCTGCTGCGGCTGATCAAGTGGCCAAGAGCTTGTGCCCCCTTGTCCCTGATTAGATTGTGGGACAAGTTCAGCTCCACCAAGCAGGGGTGGTCCAGCAAGTTACGGACCAGCAGCTTGGTCTTGTCATCATCCACGTTGCTCCGTGTCAGCTTGAAAACCTGGGAGTAGAAAGGTTAGGGACACTAAAACATCTGGCACTTTAGATTGAACTTTGTACAAGACCTCAAGAGAGTTAAGCCTATGGTCCACCAGACAGGATTCATCTCCCTTCACCTCAGATACGTTTAGCCAGTCAGCTCAAGTAGTTGCTTTTATAGTGGGCAGATGCAACTGATGTCCCATGCCTATTCTAGGGAGAAATGGTTCATCTAGAAATGCCTGTTCCTCTCCTCTGACTCCATGGGATCTCTGGGGCATGTTGACATATATTTACTGTGCATAAATACTAAAAACTCCTTATGAAAACTCTCTCTGGGCTTCTCAGAACTATGTGGGGAGTTAAAATAGGACTGTTGCTTTCTCTTGCTCTACAGGGAACATGTTTTGTGGGAGAAAGTATTTTTCTCACCAGCCCTCTGACAAAGTATTCTAACAAGGACATGTGTAGAATAGGATACACAGCACTAGGCCAGCAAGTTAACATCTCTGCACTCTGCCAGATGGCAGCTTGCAAAAAAGAAAGATGGTGCCAGCAAGAAAACTTGGTCTCTGGGTTTCTATCCCCAGGCAATTGGATAATCTAGCTGAGGAAGGAAGGTTCAGTTTGGAATTAATTACTTTCAGGTTGTGGCACATCTTCACGGCGACAGCCAGGTTGCTGCAGTCCCGGTGGGTGAAGTTAAAGAGTTTCCACTCAAAGTTCATGCCACAGTCCTTCACACCGTAAGTGAGATGGAGCTCTTCAAGGTGAGGGAGAGCAGTAATGAGGACTCCGAGGTCATAGTGATGCATGGGGACCTCATCAAATTCATTGTAACTCCCTGTATCAGAGATGTCATCCCTCTCCTCCTTTTGATCCACCTGCACTGGTGGCAGGAACTGATCAACCTCCAGTTTCCGCACATGGTCTTTGCAGAGTGGGATGAGCTCTAGAACCTGGTTGGGGTCTGTCGTGTTAGGGATGAAACGTTTCAGGATATTCTCCAGGTGACGTTCTAAGAACATCCGTTTCCAGCTGTCTCCATAGTTGGAGACATCACACACTTGCCAGCGCTCAGTGCAGCACCTCTTCCAGTAGTCCTCGTCGCTTATTAGGTTGACAGTCACAGTGAGTGGAAGGCCAGTGGAGAGCCTGTCCAGCACCTTCCTTTGATGCTCAGGTAGAAGACGGTCCAAAATAGGGTTCTCTAGAGGGGATGAAGAGAAGGAGAGGCTTGTCTTGGCTGTAGGAACAACTATCATTCTGCCTGGGCCGCCAGCTGTGTGGCCATGCCCTCCTCTCTGCTGATACTGACTCTCTTTTCTTTTGCCAGCAGCTGGTGTGGGGAGCTAAGCTGGCAGAAAATGTGTAGGATTCATCCCCTACATTTCTGTGCAGGATTTCTAACTTTTATCATAAAACATCAGCATAATTTGGTTTACTCCCATAATATTTGGGAACTGCATTAGAAACTTAGCTCCCAGTTTAGATTTAGTTTTAATGCACTTTATATTCAGAGCAGGACTTCTGCTCCCAGGAGAACTAATTCAGCCTTACAATGATGGGAGAGCTTGACTTGACATTTGCTGAATTTTCTCCCTTTTGTTTCTAAGCATATTGAAGGATGATATTTGAGAACAACGGTCTGTGTGCTCTTCATGCAAGTCCTCACGCCTTTTAATCTCAACCCAGGTGTCTCTCTTGCCCCAGATGGATTCCTGGTCCTTTCCACTGAGACACACTCTTAGTCTTTGTGTTGACCTTGTTTAAATAAAAGTTTGGGGGGTTTTCCCAGGTATTTTCTCCCCTCAGTCTCTTTCCTGAACACTCACCCTAAGTCTCATCTGGCTTCTGTTTGGTGGAAGATCTTTGTGGTAAGAAATGCCAAAGAAAAGCTGAGCATACTCACACCATGAATGCTTGGTGATGTGCACTCAACACAGTAGTGCTGGGCAACAGAGATCATCAGCAGAGAGGCCGGTCGATGCACAGGAAATTAGATTTTGAGACCCAAAGTGGGGTTAGCTTTATGTTTCCTCTGTCTCTGACATTTCCTCGCTAAGGACACCCACAGTTTTACCACAGCCTCTTCCTGGAGTTTGTTCTCCAGTGCCCTACAGCTGGCACTGCTGTGACCTCCTCCGTAAAGTCCCAAAACACAAGCAGAGGTGGGTGGAACTGCGATAGCTTCACTTGGGCTCACTCAGGCCAAAGCAGTGGGCAAGATGGAGCTGCACATCTCAGGTAATGGCATGAGGGTCCCTAAGAACCCAAGCACACTGCTTTTATGTGCACACAATGTCTATCCAATCCATCTGGCATTGGACTGACTGACCAGGCTGATAGGACTTCAGGGGTGTCCCAGCTCAGACCCCAATTATCATCAGCTCCTGATGTACGTCCTCAGTCCTGTCTCACAGTCCAAATGCAGACAGAGCCTTAGACCTATTTTTGGTCCTTGCTGCCACTTCACTGAGTTGGCCAAAAAGACAGGTAGGCCCTTCCCTTCCCCCTCCCAGTCATTTCCCAGATGAGACATGCTTTTTCTGTTTTGCCATGTTTCATCAGTCCACCTGCTTCAAAAGCACGTTCCCTGCCTGAGGATGCAACTTGTCGCACCACCACCAAAAGCCCTGGAGAAGGCCTGAGACGGTGAGAACACTACACTGAGATGGTAGCTCTTCCAAACACAGAGCAAGTCTCCATCTCATCGTACAGCACAACGGGGCTCCGTCCTTGAGCACTACCACAATGCATGCGTGAATCAAGAGATGAGAACAGCAACTCCGCAGCCCCAACCACAGCTGAGGTAAGCAAGTCCAGCAGAGTATGGAAGGAAAAAGAAGCGATAGGATGAGATTAGGGCAGAGCCACATCCTGGATAGCAGCCCAGAGGACTACAGCCATTCCTGGAGTCTGCAAGTACAGACGTAGCAACTAAACAGTTTGCTTAACTAGCTGCCTGAGGGGATGTTTCTCCCCATCTGTTCTTTTGGCAAGGCTGGGTACCACACTCTGCCATTCTGATTCATCTGCCCGCCTCATATGCCCTCTGCTCCCTGGGACCGACACTTTCTCTTCATGTGTCCCAGGGGAAATGCGCGCCCGCTTACTTTCAAAATTGTGAATGATGTGCTGGAGGCAGAGCTCGCTGAGGTGGGGGACAGTGACGAGGGACCACTTGGGATCCTCAATGACGCGGTGAGTGTAGGGCGGGTGAGCAGCAAGGCTGGCCTGGGATGGGTACAGCGCAGGAAAGGCTGTGCTCCTGGCACCAGCCATCGGCTGATGCATCCTGCTCAGGACCCACTTCTTCTTCAGGAGAAGCAAGAGGAAAACGGCTTGAGAGTCATCGTCAAATTTTCGAGCTGGGCCATCTGCAAAAGATAAAAGGCAACTTTAGAAAGGAGCCAGTGATAAGAATGGTCTGCTCACCTGTAACGCACTTTGCCCTTGCCCTTTGCCTGCCTCCTCTGCTTGGACTGGAAGCAGGGCAGTAAAAAAACTATTATTCAGCCTTATCTTTATACACTGCCCTGTACAAAGAGGTCTCTAGGTACCACGTGCAATAAGCTGATAATAATGTGATGTTAATTCACAGTGCAGTTGAAGAGGATGGACAGGAATTGATTGTTTACTGTCTTTTCCAATAAAAGAAATGTGTGATGCTGGCAGAAACTGGGTTTAAAGCAAAGGAAAATGATGATTCTTCCCATAGTCTTCAGTTGAACTAGGAATTCCTTGCCATGGGGTGTTGTGGATACTAAGTGTGTGCAGGTTCCAGGACAAGGTCATGGAAGAGAAACCCATTGAGGATAATTCAATGCCCAGAAACCATATGGCTGGAGGCAGGGAGAGTGCTGGAGGAAAGAAACACACATGCTTGCACTATTTTTCTGCTCTTCTCCAGGCATCTGCTTCTAGCCACTGTCAGAGATGTGATACTGAGCCAGACCATCACCTGATGTGATCCAGTATGCCTGTTCTTATGGCTCTTTAAAGACAGATACTTTACAGATGAATATACTTATAAGTGTATTCATGGTTTTTTTCTCCTTTTCCCAGTCATTCTTCAGCTGAACCCCTTCCAAACATCAATTAACTGATAAGATGGGTCAGACCTCTTCAGACCACACTAAGTCTAAGCAGATATGAGCTACAAGAACCACCCTGGAGCTAAGGGCAGGATGCCCAGTCCTATTAGCTCTGCAGAGCTTTCCCAGACCAAAGTTTCCCATTTGCTCTTTCCTACTCCAACCTCAGGACCAATGCACTCAGCTGTCAGGATCCCACATACATGGTTACTGCCTGGAAGTTCTAAAGGGACTTCATAAAGTCCTAAAGTCTCCTGAAGGGAACTCCCTTATTACCCCTGCCAATCTGAAAGAGGCAGAGGAGACACTAGGAAGGAGTCTGCCCCTTGAGTTCTGGATTCAACAGGAGCACACAGGCTTGATGAGCATCTCCCAGGGTGTACAGACCCAAGCTGATCCTTACTGGGGCTAACTGGACATAACAGGGCTGCAGTGCAGGGCCACGTAGTTAGAAACTGCAGGACGCCTGAAAGAAGCATGAGGCAGATGGATGGATGGATGGCTGGATGGATGGATGGCAACGTCAGAGGTGAGGAGAGCTTCCTGCAAGACCGAGAGGATGCCTTAGGGCAAAGGTGGTCTTGCACCGCAGTAGAGTCAAAAGGATCCTGCAGTAACATCTCACACAGAACATAATTGCCATGTAGCATGTTGTGCCACAACATGCCTCAGTTGAGCGGTGCTTTCATCCCAAACAGCTCTTCCCTTCTGAGGGGCATGAGCCAAACAGAGCTCCCCAGAGAAAATGTCTCAGGTCCTTCCCCTGCACAAGGCTGCTCCCTTCTCCTCTGCCCTCCCAATTTGTGCTGCCTCAGTCAGCACAGGCCCTTCTCTCCCTGAAAGCTTTGTGCCCTCTACAACTACCCAAAAGGAGGCTGTAGTGAGGCTGGTGCTGGTCTCTTCTCTCTAATTACTAATGACAGGACAAGGGGAAATGGCCTCAAGTTGCGTCAGGGTAAGTTTAGATTGGATATTCAGAGGAAGTTCTTTACTGAACGAGTGGTGAGGCACTGGAACAGGCTGCCCAGGGAGGTGGTGGAGTCACCGACCCTGGAGGTGTTTAAAAAAAAAGTAGATCTAGCACTTGAGGCTATGGTGTAGTGGTTAGGTATGCTGGGATGAAGGTCGGACTAGATGATCTTCAGAGGTCCCTTCCAACCCCTAACTTTCTGTGATTCTGTGATTCTGTGCTTTGCCAGTGTTCCTCCTTTTGCTCCATCCCCCTCTGAAAGACATCTGAGGAAGAGCCTGAAAAAGAACCAGCAAAAATGGGGAAGAGAGGAGATCTGTGAAAGGCCGAGAACTAGAGGAGAGGAGCAAAATGAATCGTGCTGTACCATGACAAATATGCCAGCAAAGGCTTCTTTAAATGCACTCTGAGCAGGTCTAAGAATAGAGTAACCATTTCAGAATGAGTCAGGAAAGGATGGAGGTGGCAGTGGCAGACCAGCCTCCAGCACAAAGCAGGAGGAAGAAAGGACCCAAGGGCAGGGAAGCTGCGTTTCCTGAGAAGGCACTGGTGTATGGATGACAAAGGCAAAAGCTGTGGAGAAAAGGAGCCTGGTCTGAAGAGGGGTGGGTGTGGAAGGAGGAGGTGATGGGCAAATGTGAGGACCGGGAGTCCTTTGTCTGCAAGAGGACTGGGAGTCCTCTCCCTGGCCCTAAAGGAATGTGCTGTGATGATCGGCCACCATAGAGAGGGAAGAGGCCTCATTCTCCACAGGACACTGATCCTGATGAAAACCAGCTCTTGGTGCTTAATGGACTTCGGCAGAAAGGCAAAGCACAGCCAGATGGCAGTGAGGTGGCATTAATAGAGAAGTGATTGGGAAAAAATGTTTCCTCCTTGCTTAGTTTGTCATCCTACTCAAAAAGTTCCTGTGTCACTCTGTTCCCCAGGCCAGTCACAGCTAATTGGAGCTTCTGATGGTTTTCCTGCCCTTTTGGAAGCCACCTTAAAGGCCAGCTACTGGGGAAAGCCAGTAGTAACATTGGTGGCCTAGGATTATTTCATGGCTGCGCTCCATAAGATGATCTGATTGCCAGTCTATCGATGGCAGATTGATTTTTAGAGGGTACATAACCCATGGTGCATGCAGGACTGCTGAAGGGGCTCTTGGAGACCAAGTGGGAGATACAGCTGCCCTCAGGCAGAGCTGAAACCCAGCTCTAGAAATAGTGCGGCCCCTCCATACGTCGAATGAAGCTGGTGGCCCCAAAGGAGAGACAAACAGCCAGGGCTGTCTGTGTCTGGGCTGCTGAGGAACTTTCCCTTGACTTAAGATCCATAACAAGTCAGCTCAGCTGACTTCCTCCATTCCCAGTCGGTGTGAAGGCAGCAAGAGTAAGGCTGCCAGTGTCCAAGAGCCAGCCCGCAAGGCGTCTGAATCAGCCCCCACACCTGTGGTGCTGGGCAAGGGATATGTGGGAGAGTCTGAGTCTGATACTGAGTCACTGCTCACGCTGCATCCCTTCCCACTGCCCCGGCACAGTAAAGCACACCTCACCTCTTCCGCCTCTACATCCCTCTTCCACCACTGCATCCCCTCTGCCTCGGCCGCAGGAGTCTCACCCAGCCAGAGCTGACACACCAAACCAGTTCCCAGAGCCTGCCATGCTAAGCATGCCTGTAAACACTATAGAAGGGTTTTAAGTCACTGCCAACAAGCCAAGTCAACAGTGCTAATGCACACTCCTTCCCACCCACTCTACATACACACTAGTGAGCTACGCTAAAAAGGCTTTCTTAAGCGACATACAACGAATGGGATCATGTAGTAAATTCTCAGTTTATGTCATTTAACACCCTGATTAGGCTGAAAAGTAATTTGCCACCTAGCATGCCTAAAAAACCTTCTTCAGTTGAGTCTGTTTTGATCTGGAAATAAAAGTTTTCTGTGCTTTTGCTTCACACCAAATCCCAGAGTGACAAAATCATAGAATCATAGAATCATTTAGGCTGTAAAAGACCTTTAAGATCATCAAGTCCAGCCATTGGAAGAGCTGCATGGAAACTGGTGACCTTTGGCTGATGCCTCCTACCAGCAGTAGAGTGATCCAAGAAAAGGAGCAACTGTCAACACTGCATCTACTGGAGAGTTTAAGTGCAGGCGAAATTCTTTCTGAGGGTGGTCATGCCTCAGCCGAGATCACATTCACACTGAAGCTCAGTCTATCCAGAAATCGAGGAAGCTCTCATGTCACTGCAGTAGACTCTGAAAGTGCCAGCTGTTCTGCAGGTGTTCTGGCTTTTGTGCTGTCACTTCTACTCCAGGCAAGCTAGTGGGGATGTCAGCAAGCAATCCTGAGTGCTGGCAAACACTGCTGATCCTGCTGCTGGGACTTGCCATGCTCCCTTGCACTTCAAAAGGCTGATGGTAAGTGTGCATTAGAATAGCATATTGCAGGCTCATCAAAGGGCTGAGTCTCTGCAATGGGCTTTAAGTTTAAAAAAAAAAAAAAAAGCATGCCAAATGAGAAATCTATTTAGCTTCAGATATAATGGAATTTGTAATGGGAGATTGGGCAGAATGAGGCCAGCCAGCCATTAGGGAATATGATTAATGTCATCACTGTAATCCAGGCAGTGCAAAGGGCCAACTCAGTGGTCCTGGGAACCTGACAGCACGCTCAGGTAAGGGTCACTGCCCAAAAGAGATGCCAGAAGAGGTGCCATGAAAGCACTTTAGGACCTGGGCAATGCTCACTGCAGCCCTGGCCACTCCACACAGCTGTCAGTCCCCAGAGATTTGG
>NW_009718376.1:0-22152 GCF_000703405.1 Apaloderma vittatum
GGCAAAAAAAAGAGAGACGAGAGGAAAGGAGGGAGTGAGGAAATACCGTGCATCCTGTGCTTTTGCTTTTTGTTCCCAGAGTCTTCAAATATAAAACTGGCGTGCCAATATCTGAAAGTGACACACAGACTCAAGTGGCAGCACTAGTAATGGGGTTATCAAACACAGGCGAACTACACCAAGTCTCGTGTTCGGAAGTTTTTCCTGCATACTGCTGACAGTGTTTCAGCTGTACCTCACGGATTTACTTCCGATGTATTTTTTTCTATGCCAAAGGCTTAAATGAATTTTTAAACCGAACGCCAATTTCGTCTCTTACAGTCAAAACCAAACTGCAGAGCAGACAGTATACGGGGAAGCCATGCAAACGCTATCATGTCTCAGAAAAGCATTGCAATGCTTATATCCTGAACATGCACGAAAGTGGATTTGCTCCACTTTTTATCAATACACGTTTGAAAAAAAAAAGTACTTTCAGAAGCATCTAACTTTGGCCACGAGAAGTCTTTAGAGGGGCCCTGGACTGCTCAGTGACTCTACCGACAGAGCGTGTATTAAAGATTTATTTATGTTCAGTTAGTTGCCCATTGGCTTATAGGAGACCATTCCTTAGAAGTTAAATCTAAGCCCAGAAAAGTTGGAGCTGCAAACTTTTTTCTGTAACAGGCTGAAAGCAGAGTCATTAATGCTGTGATCGGTCTAATCCAGAGCATTTGTCGCTGCTAATTATTACGGACAAGCCTCTTTATTGAACCACATCCTCTTATCGACATTAGGATGCATGAGCCGAGGCTGTTGTTTTAAACGCACTCATTAACCACACAAATCAGCCCTGTTGACAGAGCGCTTTTGAATTAAGCTTCACACTGTAGTCATTGGACAAGGAGCAATTTATAATGCCATTAGCAACACTTGCGAAGGTTACAGGCATCAAAAATTGTTCAGCTGTAATTATTCTTAATGGATACAAGGAATAAACTGATGCAGGACAGCTTTTTCATTAGCTTTCAATCAAGGCTGATGGCTTTGAGAAATGTACAGTAAGTGCGTTTTGGGGAGAAATAATGATGTTGCAGCACCTTTCATTGGAAAATGCTCTCAGTTCAGAACTTAACTTTTAATAACCTTAATTTAACATAATTAAAAAATCTGATTTGCTTTGAAGATCTTGCAATGAATTGTTTTGGCTGCTGTTTAATGCTTTTTCAAGTATTCATCCTAAACATGCTAAAAAATAAAAATAAGAATCTTAAACTACTTTGCCTTCTCATGGAAAGCATTCAGAGTTTTGATAACCTACACCCCTACTAACTCGTACAGATTTTTAAAGTGAACTCGGAGCACTTAGAGAATCAAGAGAATTTCACGAAGTTTCTCTACCCCCGAAGAAGTACCAGCACATACACAAGAGCCTCCATGAAGCTCAGCTGCAGATTCACAGACAGGTGATCTAGTGGTTTTGCTCACAGACAAAGCAATAAACCCGGAAACCTTGCGCTCACTCCTCTCCCAGTGACATGAGGGCCAACACACACAGATGTGCATCCTGTTCTCACCTTCGTCCACCAGCACCTACTCTTTTCCCCTGTTGGCCAGGCTTCTGAGCTATGTGTACTTTCAGTCTGATGCAGTATCTGTTCCATGTTCTCTGTCCAGTGTCCCTTTACTATATCTTGACAGCTTGTATGTGAGATGTGTCATTTACAGAATTCAGAATTGTTGCAAGCACAACAAAGAGCACAGTAACAGTGCCATTTCTCTCTGAGAAGCAAACCAGCAAGAATAACTGATTTTTTCATTCCTTTTTCTGGTACAACAAATTACCAACTTTTGGTTCAAATACTTAAAATCATTGCATCTAATGAATCAGCTCGGTGCTTTATAGGTTAAGAATAACATTCAAACTCTGAGGGCTGGAGCGTGCTTTCTGCACAGGGACACCTTAATCCCTTTGCTACACCTGGCTTTTTATTACTCAGCAGCTTTGGGTCTCTGGATACTTACAGGATGGAAGACTGAGAGTCTGAAGTGTAATATTATTTTAATTATTTCAATCACAACATGCTACTGCACTGCAGAGAGTGACGGAAAGAAGTCTTGAAGGAAGTCTCAGACTATAAATAGCAGAAAATGTACAGCTGATATCTATGCTGCCTTGTTGATTTAGGAAAGGCTGTGAAGAAACAGCAAATAAAAGCAAGGGTATTCATCGAGATGTAATTTTTACTGGCTCTGCTACTTTTGAAGACAGAACATAAGGAAGAGTGAAGAAATCTTAAGATTTTACTATCTAGTGCAGAATGTTGGACCAGTTTTGGTCCAAAAACTTAGATCACTCTTGCAATGATACACAGCAGTAGTGATGGCTACTGAAACAGACAAAACCCAGAAAAACTGTATGTCTCCATCAGTTATAAACTACTAACTTACAAAAGGTTAACAATACAGAAAAATTATTCAGGGGAAGCACTGCTTTGCACTTCAGAGCTTCTCACTGTTGTTTTACTCATATCATCATAATTTTGAGTCTCTTACTCACTTGTATTAGGAAACCAGCATCGTAACAGTATTGTAACAAAACAACTTTGTCTGACCAGAGGAAATACATAGAGATGATTTGTGAAATCTCAAATCACAAGCAAAATTCTTGCACAGCATACTCTCTAGGACTGATCAGATGCTATTTAATGTGAGTTCATACTAAAGCTCTTCATATGTATTGTTTATTGTCCCCTGACAGTGTGATTAGTTCTGACATAAATGTGCACTGGAGGGTGGAAGAGGTGACTCTCGTGTTCTGGGATCTAAGGAGTGAGGAAGAGAAAAAAGCAGAATGCAGATCCATGTTGCAGAAGAATAAATTGCTCAAAATCTAATAAAACGTGTTTCACCCAGTTTACAGAGGTCATGTGTATGATAGCATCATCCCTCCCAATCTTGGGTTCAGAGAACTCTGATGGGACAAGTCCTTCCTTCCTCCTTGATCCTTCCCTTTCTCATGCTGGGCCACCCCTCCTGTTATTATCCCACACTTACTGACTCCCAAATCCCCATTTTCTTTTCCTTAGACTGCACAGTCTAAGACGGCTTTTGCTTAACCCAGTGAATCACTTTACCGAGGCCACACACATGCTCTCAACGATCAGTTCCCAAACCATTCTTTCACTAAAGACAGATGAATTTCTAAGAGCAACACTGAGATTAGATTCAAACCTTACTGCACATATTGTTAAAGACCAGCAATGATCCCACTTCCATTCTCCATTTTTAGAGCCGTCCTTTGCACTTTGTAATGTCTGACCTTAAAATTATTCGAGAGTTAGGGACAAACCAGGATATCCTGCTCTGGCAGGGGGATTGGACTAGATGATCTTCTGAGGTCC
Source organism: Apaloderma vittatum (assembly GCF_000703405.1). Classification (NCBI taxonomy): domain Eukaryota; kingdom Metazoa; phylum Chordata; class Aves; order Trogoniformes; family Trogonidae; genus Apaloderma; species Apaloderma vittatum. The sequence continues at coordinate 3,384 of NW_009718376.1, forward strand.
CTTCCAATCCCTAGCATACTGTGATACTGTGATATCAACTTCTCAAATCCGTTTTTGTACTGATATATAGAAGATTCTTCCTTTCACCACCAGATGTTCACATGTTAGCTAGTGAGCTCTTTCATACCTACCCTCTTTTCCATCCTCACTACCCTGCTCAACTGCCTGAAAAATGTGGCTACTGCTACCCATCTCCCTTTTGCATGTTAATTAAAAGATAGGCATTGAACATGTAGCAACAGAAAGGATGGCTATGAATCATTGCCCTGAGTTCATCTGGTAAAACTGAAAATGACTCTCAGTGAAAGAGCCAAATGGTGAGGTTTTAATTTTGGGAGTTCTTTCCAGGTTTGTGCTATGAGTTTTAAAATATTTCTTGTTTTAATACAATAAATTCTTAAGTCCAGTTAGAATAGCAACATCATGTCTGATTCTAATGTTATCCTCAGCTCCAAACAATGGATGGGATAAAGGTCCTGCTCCAGTCTATTAGAAGAATTTAATGACCATTAAAAGGCAAGCAGAGATTTGTATCACTCAGTTGCTCAGTGTCATTGTTCCAGTCTTCACAGTGGAGAAACAGCACATTTCTTTTAAGTAAAATATTGCTGGGAACTCACTGCTTCAGCAATTACCTCTGAAACACATTGTTTTCTCAAAGCCATTAACATGTCAGATTATGGCAGTGCTTGACATCCAAACACGCCTTGGAGGGCTGCAATTCAATTTAAGGATCACCTCCTCTGAACAGGCCAACCTGCAAATTTCACAAAATCAGAGAGAAAATCTCAGGGCACACTTTGATCATGCTGCTTCCTAAATTAAAAACAAAACTGTAAGTGTTAAACATCTTTAACAAGACATTAAACCTCAGCCATAATCCAGGAAGGGTGCCTTAATGAGTAATGACATATGTTGTGAAGGCAGTTATCTCCTAATGTTCAACACTGAAATGGTACGATGGAATGGCACAGTGTTCAAAAGGGATGTATCACCACTAATGAGAGGATAATTTGAAGCTGCTCTTCTGAGAACCCCAGAGGAGACTTTCCATTGCTGCAGGATGGCAAAGGATGCAATATTCCATCTTATCACACACTTTAAAGAGGAATGGCAAGTGACAATGTGATAGAACAAAAGCTGAGACAGAAAATGGTCTAGGTCATTTCGAGACTCCCTAAAAAAGCTACCTTCCTTTGCTCCCCAAAGTCAGTCTTGGTGCAAATTAGTCCTATCTCTTTACTCCTCTTCACCTAGTTGACCACTTATTGCAAAAAAAGAGATAGAGGAGGAGTCTGAGAAGTGACAAGTAAGGGCCATGCTCAAGAGCAGGAAAGGAATCCAACTCCTCTTTTATTAAAAAAAAATAGAAAACTTTTCAAAATTAGGTTTTTAAGTTCTTCCCCTCATTTCTTAGCACTACCTTCTTCTAATGTGTTATAGTCACTGTGTTGGGAAGACTACAATCTCTGCAGGGAAACACAGGGTGAAAGAGAGGAGTCTTGCAGATAACAAGCACACCTTAATGGTAGGGATGGGAAGATAGAAGCACACACAAGAAAAAAAACAGAATGGAGGAGAGGAGGAGCAAGAAAAGAGCTGCCAATCACAGACAGCCTTAGGTCTGTTGGCAAGGTCTTCTGTGGGGCTGAGGAGAGCAGGGAGTTTATGGAGTTGCTGCTGTTAAGTTTGCCTGCCTGCACTTAGGGATGCGCCTAGCAAGAGGAAAGCATCGTAAGGTATGACTTGGTGAGAAGACAGCCTCTCCGGGCTCCACGATGAACTGCTGCAAATTCAGGCAGGTCATTTATTCCATGCTGCTTTTTCCTTCTGTAAACTGTGACTGAACAGTAGCAATGACTCTTCCAGGTGATACAAATATTCACGGCTAATGACTGTAGAGTATCCTATAGATTATGGTTTTATTTATCTTTGCCACCCTCAGGACATGAAGGCATCCATTCATTCTTGATTATTTGAAATAGTGGGAAATTCAATTTCCAAGGTTTGAGCATACAACCTCTGTCTTCCAACACTGAAAAGATTCTACTCAGGTTGTCTTGTATTTTCTCTTATTTGGTTGGTTGGTTTTGGTGTGGTTTCTTGGTGTGTGTGTGTGTTAACTAAACCAGAAATACCTCAAACAAAAAACTCTGTGAAGCAAAGAAAATTAGCTACTAGAAATGCTCTAGCACCACTTGGGTCTGACCTAAAACCATGAAGCTTAAGAAATCAGTTAAGGCTGTGCTACACCCTCAGTCCCACTGCTGTGCATTATTCCAGGGACCTTGTGAGCAGCTGCAAGACCAAGCATGTACACAGCACTGTAAAAGAATGGAAAACAGGAACTCTAGCATCATACAGAATTTCCTTTCCTGTAATCATTTAAGATAAAACCTTCCTTAAATTACGTTCCAGTTCTTTCTACTGAGTTTCGACACCAATTTAAATATCAACCTCCAGGATGTAGTTTAGAATAACATCTTGCCTCATTTACATAGCAAGGTAACCTGATAACTGAAGGACAGTGTATCAAGAATTGGGCCAGAATGCCTAACTTCACACTTCCTGACTTGTCAATGTGATACAACTTTAACATTGCATGCACAAAGGCAGAGATAAAGAGAGGGAGTTTATTTCAGAGCTTTATCTTGCAGAGAAAAATAAGCATTTTGTCAAGAAACAAAATAATTATGAGAATTTCCTAGGAAATATAAATATTTATGGGGCTTACTAAACGTATTTGATAGGCTTGGTTCTGGTTCACACATGGCTTACCAAGTGTATATGACAGGATTTCCCATGTGCAATTTAGAGAAAGTCACTCTTTATGAGCAGAATTAACAGGGGAAAAGACAATGGACCTTATAATTTCGCACACCAATTCTTTATGTGAAAAGCTGTTAATAAACTCCACAAAACCAACCAATGCCCACACACATTCTATTACCGAGATCTTACACAATTCTAATAAGTTTATCTTCTGACCAAAAAGACTAGCATTCACTAAAGCTGCACAGTGCTGGCATCTCTTTAGTCCCCAATTCCTTGCTCCGCAAGGCAGTTTTACAGAGGAGAGACATGTCAAAACAGGCTTTCTGCACTCACTCTCTGGTTTAAGGCATGTGCTGCTCTGACATGAAGGAAACCACGGCTGGGAAAGGGACAGGGAATTCAACTGAAAACATCACTCATGTCAAAGGCTGCTTATGATTTTATTGGTGCTCATGCAAAATTGTCATTTCTCATCCAGCACCTTTTTTACTTCGGTGCTTTTTTGTTTGTTTGCTTGCTTTTTAAGATTTATTGTCAGAGATTTAAAAGAAAAGCTGCTGGAGACTACTTGTAAATGTTTCTTGCATTACTGAAAAAGTCCCAATTTGGTGACAGAGTAGTACTTAATAATAATCGATATTAAATGCATAACTCAGCCCTCCTCCTTTGACCCTTTCCCTCATGTAAAGACATATGCAAATTAAGTGAATAACAATCAATCTGATATGTTGCCATTTGCTGAAGCAGACGTTACTGATTTCTAACCGAATGTTCCTGTGTGTAAATTAAGGGAACTGCTTCCAGAGATAATGATGACTTGACACCACATTGCAGAAGTTAAGACGTCCATCAGAGCCTGGGTGAATCTGAACTGTATTTACTGAATTACGTTTGTTACTTCTGCAGCACTCATGAGCTCTGCAGAGATATTCTTTCAGATGAAGACTCAACTAACATAGCAGCTTGTCCCTGCCAGTGGTCAATAGCTTACACTTAAGGAGGAGCCTAAGAAAAGACATACTATGTAGTGATTCTTCCCCCAAATTCCTTCCCATCTTTTGATATTTAGTAGCCTGGGGGCTTCTTGAGCTCAAGGTCATGTGTACTGATGTAAGTTCTACAGCCCTCTCTTTCTGTTAATTTTGTACATGGTAAATAATAGCTTCATCTGACAGCCTCCAGGTCATTCATTGAAAAGAACAGTGCACAGTCAATCTTTTTTAGCCTCTTTGCCACTCTATCACATTTCCTCTGATGTCTTTTCCTAGCTCACTCTCATTTTTCAAATAGAAACAGCATAAGGCCCCTATCTATTGCTGGTGTCATTCACTGATTCATTTCCAGTTCTATTATGTCCTTTTTAGATGAGGGCTCTATACCTGCATAACGTTTACTGCGCAGGAGCACACAGACTTACACAGTGTTAGAGCAACCCTCTTTCACTTTTCTGTCTCTTTCCCAACAGTTTCATGCATTCAGATTCCTTTTCCTGACTATCATTGAGTGCTGACTTGACATTTTACAGATGCACTATGATAGCTTCAACATCTCATTCTTTGGCAACAGCAAGCAGCTCGGAGCACAACATTTTTTATGTGGAGTTAGGATTGTGGTTTTTTCTTGAATGCTGCACTTTGCATTTATTTATATTGAATTGCATCTGCTGTTTTAACGCCTACTCAGTCTCATAAGGTTTGTTTGCAGTTCTTCATGGTTATTTCACTTCTCTTTATCCAAATAAGTTGGTAGATCAAAATAAATTTTTCAGGAGTGGTTCAGAGGAATCTGGTTCAGAATCATCCTTTCAGTCACCCTTCCTGACTTTTCTAGTCTCCCTTAACCTCCTATTCTCCTAAAAAAAAAAATGCTGAAAAGGCCTAATTTAACATGAACATGTAAAGCTTTGGTAATAATAATTTCAGCAAGCATTGTGCTAGAATGACAGTCTGTGCTTTTTCCTTGAAGAAAGGTAGCAATCTCACAGTCAGCTGTAACGCGGTGCGATCTCAGACGCCTCTCTGATGCAGGACTTCACAACTTTCTTCCAAACTCACTAGTGTGTCTCATGTGCCAAGAATCACTACACTTCCATACTCAAACAATGGTATTGTATTATAAAAGCAAATGCAATCATATGGAAAGCTAGTGGCAACATTTGGAAGAGAATATAGACCAGCAAATTTCCAGCCCCATGTCCTGCCTTCTCCAAAACTGCCAAGAAGGGGTAAAATTCTGTGAGTGTCCATACCCAAGCCTCTACTACCCGTCTCAAAACACACAAACCACCTGAGCATGGGGAGATGGACTTCAGGTATTAACTGATGAAGAAAGCATAAAGAAAGCAAATATGAAGAACTCCCATTTCTGTCGTGTGGAATTACAGAAAGTATCTCAGATTCTTCTCATGGAGAGAGGAGGCCCTGACAAGAAATAAAATGGCTGAGTTAAAAATTCAATACTGAGGGATGATTATGTGAAATTCCAACTCTAAACTCAAAGTATTAACTAAAAACTCTCCACTTCTGTTTTGATGATTTTTGTTTGTTTATTTTTTTTTTTGTTTTCGGGGTTTTTTTTGTTTTTTAATGGTCTGATTCCCCAGTTTCCTAGATGACTGCCCTACTTTAGGCAGGGGAGCATAACTGCTTTTTTCACTGTGTGGTGTACAGCATTCACCCCCCTCCCAACTGGAGACACAGCAGGAGGGCTTAAACACTCACAGGGGCAGAAAAAAGGACAAGAAACCCTTCTTTGTTTCAGGCAGACAGTAAGAGGTCACGTTACTATGGCAGCATGAACCATTTTCCCTCATTCTAGCTAGCAGTTCAGTTTTGCCCATAGTTTATTCCCTGGGAAGCCTAATCCAGAGTTCAGGTTTGTGTATGTGGGGCTAGAGGTCAACAGCAATATGACAATGGCCCAGTCACAAGAAAAGAAAGTTACGATATAGCAGAATCAAAGAGTTGGTTCACCAATCACTGGGGGCTGGCTTGGACAGAGAGGTTAGAATTCATCCCCTCACTTGAGCCTAAAGTTCCTGATTTAGCTATTTTGTGCTCAGCATACAGAAAGCCTGAATGGTGAACAATAAAGATGACACTGGAGCAAAAGTGAAAGATGAGAAGACAGTGCTGGCAGAAAAACTGGATCATGTGCCCAGTGCTGTGTCGCATTTACTAGCTTCATCACTGTTACATTTACAGACATCTTAGATTGATGCAGTTATTTTTCCTGCATCATTCCTTACAATAGCGAATAACATACTAATGGGATATAACGTCTCCACAGAGAGGTAAAAAGAGATGCAGGAATTTCTGAATAAACATGTGCATGTGTATGCACGTACCTGTGTGTAGCTAAATTCTCCAATAAAAAGGGACAACTGTAGACTCTAAAATATTTTTAAAGAGTGACAGGTAAAGAATTATGATTGGTTTTCTTTCACTTCGTATGCCCAGGTATTTAGTTTCCATTTAGTTTACCACATACTTTTCCCCTATAACTTATATTTTCCTCTAGAAGTTGTTAGTTGTCTCATGTCCCAAAGAAGAGGTTTCAGAAAAATTAGTCCATACGTAATGTTTTCTCAAGCAAATTACCAAGAAAGGGAGAAAATCTGAGATCGATGGGCACATGCAACAGGCAGCTGTGTCATATCTGATCCTGTTACCACAGTCCTATGATACTTGCTGGATTGGAATGGCTTTGTTAAAATGTCCTTTCATAAAACTATTTTAGAGTTTCTCCATGGATTAATTTAGACAAAAAAAAATAACTGTTCTGAAAAACAGAATCTCTCTCAGGAGAGAAGTGGCTTAAATTTAAAAGCTACTTACAATCAAAGTATGCTGCTCATCTTTAGTTGAAAAATGATCTCAGTAAAATCTACAGTATTTTTGTGTGGAATTTTCCTGAGGATGTCCCATAAAAAACAAATGCCATTTTAACATCTTTTACCAACACAAGGGCTGGGCAGCTGGATTCTAGATCTCAAGTCTCCATGTGGTTCTACACTTCACAGCATCTTCACTGTACATTCATGTAGTACAAGAACACAATACAAAAAAAGGCTGACATGATAATAAGCCCCCAAAGGCTATTGGTTCAGTCCCTGGGATGAATTATTCTTTAACCTGTCAGAGTTGTTCAGTTGTCAGAATGAAATCACAACCCAAGGGAGCTGTCTGTTGAGTTTTTTTTTAAATTTGTCCTGCGTCTCCACAAGCCCCATGGCCACTGCATGTCCTGCACTCGCTCATTTTCACCTAGCGTGAACATGAAAGTGGTAGCTACCAGAAATATATTCCGCCCAGAGCTGGTAGATAGGCAGGGTCAGTTCACAAAGAGGGGGGCCTTGTTTCTCCATCCTCCAGAAGACTTGTGCCTGAGTTTGCTCCAGCGTGTGGCAAGAGGCAGCAGGAGGCAGGGAGGGACAAGGTCCAAGTTCAGATCACATTTGTTGCGTTGCTTAGCTGCAACCTGCACATTATGCTTGTGATAGCGATTCTGAGTCTCACAAAGCGAGTCCTTGGGATGGGGAAGAAAGGAAAGGACCTGCCAGTACGTGGGGAAAAAAACCAAACCCAAACACAACAATGAGAAGATAAAAAATCCTGCACACAAGAAAGTAAAGAAATTCACTATTTAAAACAGGCAGGAAAAAATATCTGTGTTGCTCAAGTTTCACAAAATTATTCAGGAAAAGCACCATATAAGATTCAAACTGTCTTCTAAGTAGTCACAGGCAATAGTCCAAACCAGAAGATTTACTTTTCTCTCACACAGGGCTACAGATACTGTCATCATACAACTAAAACATCCAAAATATCTTTTAAGTCCAACAGCACATCACTGAACACTTCAAATGATGAAAAGAATTCTGTTAATGCCCCGAATCTGTGAGAATACCATAATGGGATTTTTTTATCTAATGGCCTATGGGCAGTATTCTATTTCTGGACAAAGGGGAATTGCTACTACATTACACTATGAAACATTTGCAATTAAAGAGGAAAGTAATGTAAGACAAATTAAATACAGTAAACAGCTGCTGTTGAAAAGCACTAAATTTATTAGAATCACAGAATCATGGAATGGCCTAGGCTGGAAGGGACCTTAGAGATCATCTAGTCCAACCTCCCTGTCATGGGCAGGGATGCCTCTCGACTAGATCAGGCAACACATGGAGACTGAACGGGGATTGAACCCGTGACCTTCGTGTTATCAGCGCCACGCTCTAACTGACTGAGCTAACCGGCCCCTTAAGATATGAGACTGAAGAACTGTCCACTTAGGGTGAAGGATTCATTTAAAAGACCGCACCAGTCTCACTGGAGCTCAGATATTTAAGTGACATTCAAGTCTTTCAGCAGCTCACATCACAGGGGGGCTTCTTCTGCCCCTCCTCCAGTTCTCTCCTTTTCATGTGTGACAATAAGGCTCGCATACATGGTGCTCATTGTGTAGCTTGATTTAAGCCATTTAACCCCCAATGAAATCCCATCAAGAAAAATCAATCCAGACTGGGCTTTATACTACAGCAACTAAAGCACAACTGGTACCTGAGCTAGACAGCGTAATGTTACATCAGGTACACCTACATCATGCTGTAATCATTCCTGTGACTGTGGGGTAGATGTCTGTAGCCTCTGGAGATTCACTGCCAAGGCCTCAGGAAAAACCTGTCCAATGCTTTCCTGTAACAGATGAATGCATATCCCATTTGGACTTTAAGAGAGAAAGGTGCAAATGAGTAAAGTGACGTAGTTTCTAGAAAAACCAAAAAAGCACACCTTATTTCCTTCTCTGCAATCTGAAAACTGATTTGTCTTCTCCTCCTAGAAGGGGAGTTGGCACCTAGAGAGATTTACAGACATAATTCCTCTTGCCCTGCTCAAGATAGGATGCTATGTAAGGAAAGAATCTTGTAGCCTATCCCAGGAAGCACCACAATTATAACGGGAAATGGAAGTGCATCTCTGTTTCAAGCTACATTATATTCTCATTTATAAATCCTGTATTTCTCTGAGAATAATATTCTCATTTACAGCACAGTTGCATTCTCGGATGGTGTAAACCAACTCCCTGCCATAGTCATTGCCACACCTTGGTTTACTGAGAGAGAGGGGGCCTGGAGGGAGAATGGGGTACGCCAAGCCTTAGTGACCTCAGTTAGTCATCATGTTCACATAGTACCTTCTTTCATTCTCTTGTTTGGAAAAGAATGTAATAGTTCAGTTGGAAGGGCTCTACGATGATCATCTAGTCCAGCTGATGTTAGTCATCAGCAGAGATGAATAAAGCCTCATTTCAGAAAACTAGTAAGGAGAGCAAATTGCTCTATGGAAGTGAAGGTGAGAGGAATGGGTGGGTGTTAACAACAGATAATTTTCATCTCTTACATGCATAATGAAACTAATCAGATCATTGAGTTTACTCAGCACGAAGCAAACTGAAACTTTCAACTGAAACTTTCAGTTGAAACTTTCAACTATTGACATGGCAAGCATAACTTCTGTCCCTTTAGGACAGAAGTATTTGTAAGACTTATCTTAAGGAGCCAATTACCAAGAGATTCTAGGTTACACCTAGATATTTCAGTAGTTATTTAAATATCTTGGCTATAGCCTTTAAATCAAACTTAAGAAATGTAAATACTGGAAATGAACATAGGCAAGAGAGAAAAAACCATGCAAGTGCTTACTGCCAAATCGTAGCACTCCACAAAGCAATCCTTTTCTCTCAGGCCGTAAGAAAGACACCACTTTCCTCAGGAAGACTAAAAGATTCACATGCATGAATCCGCAAAAGAAAGAAACTATTTTTCTTTATTCGCTATTGAAAGCTGCTAAATAATTTCCATTCCTCAAGTAGAAAAGTGTTGAAACTAAACTTCTTACGGATGTTTTAACAACTTCTGTAGTCACTAAATGCGTAATACAAGGATTAAAGTGGCTGAACACTGAGTTTTAAATGTCTCTCTGGTCAAGCCATAAAACAAAGGTAATTGATGTAGGTCTGGGGCCAAATTATCTTCAGAAATCTTGGATTTATTTACTGAACATGCCAGATGCACAGAAGTCAGCAATTTATTGATTAGCCATCGACAGCTCTGTGTCACCCACGCGCGCCATATTATTGATTAGCTTTACTTGGTCAATGTGCATCTCTAAGCTATTGTCTCCTACAAGTGAATAGCATAATGGCTTTTGGGGAGAAGCAGGACTGGAGAATACCAAAGACATAAAAAGCCTCCATGACAAAGGGCCCAGGGCAGCTGTGCTCAATTCCTAGACAGAGAAGCAGAGATAATCCACTAATCCTGAACAGAGCAGGATAGAGCATGCCTGCCACCCAAGCTGAGTTCCAGAAAGATTTCTGTACAAATAAAGAAGCACCTTTCCCTTTGGCATCAGAGGTCATGGGTATTATTTCTTTTGGCATTGGCTGGGAGTAGCAGTTCTTTTCATTGTGGTAATTCTTGTCTACTGCAGGATGAGTCTGCTGTTTTCATAGCACTGACTGAGAAGGATATGCTTTGAATTTCTCGCTAATTTTGAAAAATATAAGATTTAGAGGATCTGAAGCTATTTGGTACTCTAAGAGCCTGCTTTCATCTTTTTGTTGCATTTTAAGCAGTTTTGCAATACTGCCTTTTTAATAGTAAATTATGGCAAACTGATCCATTCTTAAGGATGGGCAAAGCATGCCCTTTACCTAACAGTGTGTTAAGCAAGCAAGGTGAAAGAAGAATCTAACTGAATGGTGGCTACAAGTCCAACAAAATCTTCACATATTCTGCTAGCTTTAATACAATTAATGAAGAAACCCCCTTTGTTCTGGTGGGCCCTTCTCAGTCCTATTTCTGTGCTACAGTCCCACACACATAGTTACACAGTAGTATTAAGAGTTCCCCTTTAAAATCGAAACTTACATATTCTGATGCAGCTGTCTGTATATCTCAGGTGGCTTGACGATTAACCACCTGTAAAAGCTGTATATCAGGTGTATTTTATTTAATGAATTAGTACTTAAGCAGGACTTTCAGAGGGGAAGCTCATCAAAGATCTATACATTTTTTTTATTAGCAGTAAGAATGTTTTTTCCTAGAGAAAGTGGGGGTTTTTTTTAAAAAAAGTGTCATCCATGCTTTCACCACTGGCAGGCTCTCCTGGCAAGTGACTAAGAGTCTAAGGGTTGTATTTAATTTGCATAAATCAGAGCTGATTACAGTTACTTTCCTCATTAATACATTGAGTAACAATTAATAATCGGTAATACAGGGAATATACTGATGCATTTGTAAGGATCTGAATGCATCTTGATGCTAAAAATGTTTCTGAAAACAAAACTCCTGTTCCAGAGTACTCATTCTCAACACATAAAGGCCAAGCAATCTACATCATAATGCAGTCTTTGTTTGGAAAGAAAGAGAAAGACCTGATGGTTTCTTAAGTTCCTACAGGACACATCATTTTAAATCCTAGGGGGACGGTGAAGAGATGTGAGCTGCTTTTGTGGTCCCTGTGTGTTTCCACACAGATGCCTCAGGCCCAGCTCTTGACACCCCTGACTGCTACACTCACAGGTCCTGTGACTGGCATCTTCTGCACTAACTGCTGGTTGCATTCGGTAGGAAAACATTGTCAAGTGCAAGAGGAGTAAACTGTTCTCAGTTTCACAAGCAGCTTATTCAACACAGCACATCTCTCATTTCAATATGACAATATACATTATATAACAGCATATTTATTGCTTACAAAGATGTGTTATTCACATGGAAAATTGATTCATCTATCAGATAATTAGTAAACTTCAATAACTGCAAAAACCTCTTAGCAATTAGTTGACATTTAATTAACATACAATAACTGTCTTATTAAATCTCCATTAAATAACTGTTGGAGTTAATTAAAACCCATATGTAGGATTCCACTATTCCTGGGGAAACCACATTATAGTTCAATGACAAGAAGCCTGGAACCATGTTGCTTGCTTATTTCTATTGCACTAAGTTGCTCTATTTTAAGGTAAGGACTGTACTATATTTCAGATTCTAACACTTTATGATTATGTAAAAACACAACATGAAAACCAGGAACGAAAAAAACAGGAAATGCGCTAAGATTGTGCGTGAAGTTCATGTTGGGGCTTTGTCGTATCTCAATTTCTTTAGCTCATAACGTTGCTAATGTGTGTTGAATCTTAAGAACACTGGGCCAAATTCTTCTCAAATCAAGCAAAAAACTCACCGACTTCGCTGTGAATTTTGCATGAGTAACGTCTGAGTATAAACTAAGTAGTAGTTTCAGGGATTTGGTTCAAGATCTGTGAAATATGAATCTGGCCTAAGCATTTCTGAGGAATTTTGGAATTCAGAAATATAAAGATGAAAAAAATCAAGTGGAAAAGACATCCATCCATCCGTCCATCCATGTTTCTAATGACACTTGCTTTTAATGAGAAAGCTTCAGAACAGAGCCTGGAATCCTGCACAAGGGAGCCAGGTTGCACTTGTAACTTTGGAGCTGGGCTCTGTCCAATTTTGGAGCTGGACTCCATCTGGAATGTGAGATATTCAATGGAGGACAATTTGGCTCTTAAAGCACAGATCACCAATGTTAGTGGGACTGTGGAAGGGAAGATGCAGAGCAGCAATCGCTGGACATTTGCAGTTTTGCAGCTGGGCTCAGTTTTGAGTGAGATATTCGAAGGAGAGTAAGCTCAGAAAGCGTTGATCACCAATGTTACTGGGGCTACACAATCAATCCCCAGAGTTCACAGTCTACAAAAATTAAAACTCCCTGCTGCACAGAATAACTTGGCAGTTACAACTTTAGCAGAATAACTTGTTTTTTTCTCAGCCCACTCAAATATGTTCATACAAAACCCACGAAAACACCCAAACTAGCCTTTTTCTCTTCCAAGAGATAAAAAGGGAAACATTTAGCACTACTGTTTCATTTGCAGTACATGAACTCCAAGCAAATACAAGATCCCTTAAAGCAGAAATCAAAACTGTGGAATAGCACTCATATTTGTGCATGTTGCTGTTTAAAGTCAGTCAAAGACAGAATAAAGTCAGATCAAAGTAAACAGCAACAATAAGAATTTGGAAATCTACCTACTTGTTGTTGACCTAGTGTTATAGCATTCAGGACTTATCTTCTGCATACAGTAATTTTCTGAACACCTAAGCATATGTATAAAAGAGAAATCAAATGACTGCCTCTGACTTGACAGAACTGCTGAACTAAGAACCATGCATTGTCCTCTATTAAAGGGCATCACCTTGAGAAGATAAAGCTTTGTAAATGTTGCTCTCAGAGTTAGTATTCTCTGCTATTGACTATTATATATATTTATAGAGGTAGTAATATATGATCTTCAGAGAATGATGTTACCTAACCACATTTTATGTGACCTATATAAAACCCAGAAATCAGTAGTCTGTTAGCAGAAATAGAGATTTATCCCGATCAAGGTACTAATGTATATCTAAAAAGGGACCCTGTTGTTGAAAATAGCAAAATAGATACTAAAAAAGAAAATAAACCTCTAATCAGACAGAAAATACTGGTCTAAGAGCGAGGGGCAATACTTACAGTAATCTAGGGACATTCAGGTTATAATGAGAGCGCATGATGCATTATTTGTGACTTAACTTGGTTTAGTCTGAGGTCTCTGAATAATTAACCTGCTTTGTTTCAATTCATTTAAACATCCATATCCTACTGCTTATGAAATTGGAATGTGTTCTACAAAATAAACAGTCGCATTGCGTTCAGAAGTGTATAGGGATTGATAAGAAAAATATTATTCATGATGATTCTTAGAATTCTAGTATTTTACTCATAAAAAAAATTAACATTGCACTGTAGAAGAAAATAATGTTGAGACTAAGTACTTTATCCTAATTGCAAAAGCATACAATTTGATGTTTTTATACTGACATTGTATCCAATTTATTGTTTACAAAAATCTCAAATAAAACACATTTAACTTATTTTATAAAATTATCTCTATTTAGAAATCAAGCATTTCAAAATTAATAAATTATAGTATAGTATCAAATCACAATTATATAAAGATTTGAATGCAACTAGTAGTACTGTAATTCATGATCATTTAGTAAAGTGACTGAAAAGATACTATGTTTTGTAAACAGAAACTAAGGTAAAAGGTGTATGTTTACACAATCAACTTTTCCAGTTTTACCATGAAGAATATGGAAGATTTCTACCATTTCACTTGGTGATACTATCCTATTATATTTTAAATCATGCCTTTCTAATTCTCCTATTTTTCTCAGTAGCTTCATCTTTGCAACACAAACCTGTGTCCCTAACTATTAAGGAATATTACTGTTGCTGGAAATTCATCTGTCACTTTACAAATCTTTTTCAAAAGAAGAAATAACAGCTTGTCTCAGTGAAAGAAAATAACATAGAAGCAAAAATAGCATGCTCTTTGCTCCCACAGGGAAAAACCAAGTAATATTTACCTCTGACATGATAAATAAAATATCAGAAAGGATTAGAACTAATGGCTCTGTAAATAGTATGTTCATAAGAGGAATCCTGCTAGAATCGCAAGGAAGTTGGATCCACTTTCAGCTGCCAATTTTTGAGGAACATCCTGATTTGTGACTCTGTATTTATGGAACAGTGTATGATGGCAGCAACTCTGCCATCACCATCATCATGTTTTTACATTATTGCCAGGATTTCTCCTAAAGAATTATTAACAGTCTCCTGCACAGAAGCAACTAAGGCAAGATTCTACAGAGGTCATTTTCAATGACAGATACATTTTTGAGAGCAGACTAAAAGCACATCCAGTAAAAGAGCCCGCCATCCAAAAAAAAAATCAACAGAAGTATCCTTATGTAGCACTCAAGGGGACTTGGACAGAGAAGATTAAATACCTATTTCTCAATATTCATTTCTCTTCAGCTGTGGGGTAAAGGCAGGATAAGAATACTTAAAGCACAGCATAGGCAAGTCAATACTCTACAGATGTATCAGAATGCTTGAGAATCAAAGACACATGCCTGTTGGATATACTTTGTACACCTAAGCACTTAATTGTTACAAACATGCATGATTTTGTGTTACAAACACGCATGATTTCTGACAACTGCACTGATGCTACATAGGCAATACCCGCACCCCAACGTCAAAAAACTCACTGTGGTGTGAATATGCCCCCTTCTACACGATCAGTTCTAGTGGGTACAGTGTGTTTTTAAGAAATTTGAGTAGAGTCTTAGTTTCTTTCTTTCCTGTAATGCCATGTGATTAATAAACAGACATACCCAAAACCAAACAAAAAATTACATGGTTTTGTAAAACCTTATAACACAGCTTTGCATTCATTACAGATGGACACAAGGTCTTCTCACAGCACTTGCAATATAATTAGAATTCAACACTACAGAAGAAAATTCCCTGAATAAAGGATTCAAAGATTACAATCTAAATACAATGTTGTTAGTTGAAAGGAATGAATGTAGAGTATTGAATGTTCAAAATTGTGTTGAATTAGATAAGCAAATCCCATGTAGACTTTGTTAATGATTCATAATCAGCTAATAAGCTCATCTCTAGTAGAATAATGATCCATGGACCTGTTAGCTCATTTATCACTATGTTTTACAACACCGGCAAAGAAACTAATTAAATCCCAGCATCATTACACAGAATTCCTTTTAATAGAGATACAATGATGCACTAGAGGCTACAGATTACACTGCAAATTGTACCAAGAGATTCCGGACAGCAAGTTTTAATTAACATGTTAGCAAGAAGGTGCTCACTTAAATAACAACTAACTAGGAAACATCTGCACTCTCAAAAACATTGGAGGAAGGAGAGAGTAAGGGAAGGAGCATTATGTGAGGTACTGAAATTGTAGACTTTTTTCTATTCACAGCAAAGAGCTGTTGCTGTTCACTGACGGCATTCGTTACCCAACGCAAATCAGAAGGCAGAACTCTGGCTCCAGAGAGGTGTTGAAGATGCTGGTAGGGCATGTGTATCAGATTACTAAAACAAAGAGTCTGTGCAACACTATTCCTAGGCCAGTACATCTGGAGCATCTCCCAGCATATGGCAGAATATAGTAAGAATATAGTAAGCTGCTATCTCAGTTTGCTCATTGTGGGAGAGAAGACAGATGGGTAACTGTCCAGAGCTGTTCCTTGTTACGCAAGCAGGAGAAAAGCATACTTTTCTGAAGACATAAAGGAAGAACTTAAGAGGGAGCACAGAATGAAGAAAGAGTGAAATGAATGAATAGTCCACCAACAATGGTACTCAAAGGAAAGCTGACTCTATAGTGGGAAAACAACAGGAAGCAACCACTAGTATTCCCTTTTCACCTTTCATCACAACCTAGAGTGAGAACCCCACACAAATTCTGCAGTGAGGCTGAAACACCGTTTGCAAGTATCTTTCAAATGCATGTGTAAAGGATTATGCAGCCCAAAATGGTGAGTAGATGCCACGACTATTGAGAAAGTAAAAGGCAAAACTCTTGCAAAATACCCAAACTTCATTGTTTTTACCTCTTATTTCTGAGAATTATGATCAATCAGAGAAGCATAGAGACACATCTGAGAACGTTTAACGGGTCAGCTAAGCCAGACAATATTGTGATACACTTTGGGATGAGTCACTGAAAATACAGGTTCCAGAAGCAATAATGATTAGAGAACAGGTGACCAAGATGGACTGGAACGAATATCTGTCCTATCTTACTGACTAAATCTATCTCTTCATAGGATACAAGTGGTGTTTGCTAGTGTGCCAGTACTGCAGGGTACCCATATTCTTTCTTTAAAAGAACTAAAAATAAACAGTGGACCAGTTTAATATGGGGGTATGAGCTCTATCACAGCCTGTGTTCCCACACATTTTAGGAGTGGGTCTGAGAGTGTGAAATCATGAAGTTAACCTTGCCTTTATCTCTTTAGCTCTAAAAGCCATGTTCCTCTGTTTTGGGGCTACACACCAGTCTCCTTTCTCTCTGCTCTGCTTTTTCATGTTGTGTTTGCAACCTAAACTGACTGCAGCTCCCTTGACACCATCATGCTCCTTCAGCTCGCACGTCTATCCTCACTCTCAGACCAAGACTCATTAGACCAAGGATCATAGTCTCATCCTTCTTTCCTAAGTATAAAGGAGAGGGGTTCTCCCTTGCTTTGTACTGTCACTTCCACACTTATTTATCAACTTTGAGTCATCCAAGGTCAACTTAAGTTGGAAACACTAAGCCTCCCTGGTGTCCTCCATCTCAGTGAAGTTCTCTGTTACCAGGCACTAGAGCATTAAAACATTTTGATATCACTTAAAACTAGAATGAATAAAAATGATAATTTTAAAAAATGATTTCAGTATTTTAAAATAGATTCTTTAATATCTTTTTTTCCCTCTTAAAAATACAGTTATGTTAAAAAAACCCAAACAACAAACAAAACCCCAGAAGTCTGAGACCACATGCCTAATTTTCAGATGTCCAAATAAGAAGATACAAACCCCATTCCAGTTATATACAAATCTGGATTACTATGACCAAGGGAAACCTTTTATTCCCCAGCTATTTTTTCCTATTTTTTTAAATGAACACAGTTGGAAAACATCTTAAAAAAAAAAAAGAGCTTGGTTGCATCGCTTTTTATTTTCACAGTTGAGCAATGGGAAACAAACAGCAAATCTCAAAAATCCATTTTTTTAGTTGGGTCTGTTTTAAAATTAGTTCTTAAATGACTCATACAGCATTCAAAGAAATTGTCCGTCATAGCAATGGTCACTTCAGCAATTTATTCTCATTGATTTTTCTCAGATTTTTATTGTCCAATGAAATGTAATTAAAGACTCTGATGGTGCCAATTAAAGACTTGAAGGAAGTCAAGCTGATGTTGGTGATCACATTATCACACAGTAAAATGCAGCGATGCTGTAAACATCCATTAACTATTACAGTTCTCATTAGTCCCTGAAAACAACTCATTAGTGTCCCTAGACATGACAGACAAGTACAGTAAGAGAGATAAATCTATCAATATATTAATTGTGCACAAAATCAGGGCTTCCATCACCATATTCCACACAGTGACAACCAGAAGGTTAAATACACCTTCTGCAAGAAATAGAAATAACATGCAGAGCATCTATCCAGAGTCTAGAAAGATGCTATGTGAGATGCTAACAGAGACATCTGACATTTCATTTTACATAGGGTAGGTTCATATGAAGTTCAGGTTGCTATGAACTGTCACAGTTGTTTAGCCAAGGCTAAATTTTATAAGCCATATTGATTTAACTTAAACTTCTGTAATTTACAAAATTATTTCAGAACTGAGGGCTGCCAGTTTGTGAAATTTGATGCAGGCTTCTGGTTACCCATATAAAACCTCAGTAGATCGATTAAGACCTAGAAACACACATCCAGGCGTATCACCATGCTCTAGTCATAATGCTGCACACGGCTAAAGCTGGAACTCCTAGACTAAGTACCCCTTTGCAACAGGAGATGCTGAAGCTCTAACCACTACCAGTCACACTCAGAGTACAAACACATACTTTCTCATATTAATATCTTTACCTACTAGCTTTTTCTTTCTTCTTTCTTCCAGCTTCTCTAGACCTTTGCTAGCTTCATGAACAATTCTGACAAAAGTCTGTAATTAGAACCTTTTCTTACCATGATTTCTGTATCTTTTTAACATTATACATTCATCTTTTCAAAGCTACCTTTCAGAGTTCTGAGAGCAGCAGCTTTGTAAATCATTGCAGGAAAACTACAAAGTGTTCTGCTGAAGTGCAGCACAATCAGAAACCCAAAACAATTGTTGGCATCCATGCAGAATGAGATAGAACCAACAATGCTACTATTAATGCCACAGTTCAAATAAATAGTATGGCCTTGCTCAGAATACTGGTTTCTTTTCCTCTCCTCTCCTCTCCTCTCCTCTCCTCTCCTCTCCTCTCCT